>NC_143038.1:49020000-49115000 GCF_057628025.1 Oncorhynchus mykiss
ATATTATATATATATATACAGTGTTTTAACAATGTACAAATGGTTAAAGGACACAAGATAAAATAAATAAGCATAAATATGGGTTGTATTTACAATGGTGTGTGTTCTTCACTGGTTGCCCTTTTCTCGTGGCAACAGGTCACAAATCTTGCTGCTGTGATGGCACACTGTGGAATTTCACCCAGTAGATATGGGAGTTTTTCAAATTTGGATTTGTTTTCGAATTCTTTGTGGATCTGTGTAATCTGGGGGAAATATGTATCTCTAATATGGTCATACATTGGGCAGGAGGTTAGGAAGTGCAGCTCAGTTTCCACCTCATTTTGTGGGCAGTGAGCACATAGCCTGTCTTCTCTTGAGAGCCATGTCTGCCTACGGCAGTCCTATAATACTATCATTTCTTATTTAGTCCGAATTTCCTATGGTTACACTTTTTACTGCCTACTGTTTAGATACTGATTTTCTTTTGTCGACCCTCTGCTACTACGAGGCTTACTTATTTCTGGGCTTTTTCAATCTCGCCAAACTGCAATTGTCACTGACACACCAAAGATGGAACTTGTTGCTCCCAAGAGTTCTCTACGCCTCGCGCTGTTGAGGGGTGAAGTTCTCTCTTTCACAACCTTGCTCTCTTACTCTTTTCAGTGGTGTGAGCTTCCAGTGTACAACACAATTCTTAAGATATACCAGTCAATAGTTTGCTCGTGCCTTGATGTCAAAGTAGTCAATACAAACAGAGTATAGTAAAAGTAATTTACCTTGTCTGATGATTCTCTATGATATCCAAATCATATGGGTTGAGGATCATGTCTAGGCACTGATCTCTCCTGATTTACCTTGTCTGATGATTCTCTATGATATCAAAATCATATGGGTTGAGGATCATGTCTAGGCACCTATCTCTCCTGATTTACCTGGTCTCTCCTGATTTACCTTGTCTGATGATTCTCTATGATATCCAAATCATATGGGTTGAGGATCATGGCTAGGCACTGATCTCTCCTCCTTTTACACCTCTTTTAGACACTCAGTTTGGAGGAAGATGTTCGGGGGTGCAATCTATCTTAACACAGGGTGTCATTACATTATGTCCTTGCCACTTTCCTTTGCAGTGTTGCTCAAGATTATGTAGCACTTAGTCCAATGTTAAGTCCTTCAGCACTGATGCCCATAAGTTTTCTTCCGTTGGGGCGTTGGTTTGGTAGGTCTGTTCATACCACTCCTCCTCAGTCTTCATGTAGGTTGGTTCGTGTTTAATGCCCAGTACTTGTAGTTCCTGTGCATTTGGCTCCCTCTGCTGGTCACTTGCTGTTGTGGCAGTTTCTTCCTGCATTCCCGAGTCAACAGTTGGTTTTAGAGCCCACGGATTTGGCTCGATCTGGACCGGCTACTGGGGGAGGGGTCTGATCTCTTTTGGCTTTTGCTACACACGGTAATATAACAGATGTAATGGTGATTATGACACGGTAATATAACAGATGTAATGGTGATTATGACATGGTAATATAACAGTTGCAATGGTGATTATGACACGGTATTATAACAGATGTAATGGTGATTATGACACGGTAATATAACAGATGTAATGGTGATTATGACACGGTAATATAACAGATGTAATGGTGATTATGACATGGTAATATAACAGATGTAATGGTGATTATGGCATGGTAATATAACAGATGTAATGGTGATTATTACACTGTAATGTAACAGATGTAATGGTGATTATGACACGGTAATATAACAGATGTAATGGTGATTATGACACGGTAATATAACAGATGTAATGGTGATTATGACACGGTAATATAACAGATGTAATGGTGATTATGACACGGTAATATAACAGATGTAATGGTGATTATGACACGGTAATATAACAGATGTAATGGTGATTATGACACGGTAATATAACAGATGTAATGGTGATTATGACACGGTAATATAACAGATGTAATGGTGATTATGACACGGTAATATAACAGATGTAATGGTGATTATGACACGGTAATATAACAGATGTAATGGTGATTATGACACCGTAATATAACAGATGTAATGGTGATTATGACACGGTAATATAACAGATGTAATGGTGATTATGACACGGTAATATAACAGATGTAATGGTGATTATGACACGGTAATATAACAGATGTAATGGTGATTATGACATGGTAATATAACAGATGTAATGGTGATTATGACATGGTAATATAACAGATGACATGGTATTATAACAGATGTAATGGTGATTATGACACGGTAATATAACAGATGTAATGGTGATTATGACACGGTAATATAACAGATGTAATGGTGATTATGACACGGTAATATAACAGATGTAATGGTGATTATGACACGGTAATATAACAGATGTAATGGTGATTATGACACGGTAATATAACAGATGTAATGGTGATTATGACACGGTAATATAACAGATGTAATGGTGATTATGACATGGTAATATAACAGATGACATGGTAATATAACAGATGTAATGGTGATTATGACACGGTAATATAACAGATGTAATGGTGATTATGACACGGTAATATAACAGATGTAATGGTGATTATGACATGGTAATATAACAGATGACATGGTAATATAACAGATGTAATGGTGATTATGGCATGGTAATATAACAGATGTAATGGTGATTATGACACGGTAATATAACAGATGTAATGGTGATTATGACACGGTAATATAACAGATGTAATGGTGATTATGACATGGTAATATAACAGATGTAATGGTGATTATGACACGGTAATATAACAGATGTAATGGTGATTATTACACGGTAATGTAACAGATGTAATGGTGATTATGACACGGTAATATAACAGATGTAATGGTGATTATGACACGGTAATATAACAGATGTAATGGTGATTATGACATGGTAATATAACAGATGTAATGGTGATTATGACACTGTAATATAACAGATGTAATGGTGATTATGACACGGTAATATAACAGATGTAATGGTGATTATGACACGGTAATATAACAGATGTAATGGTGATTATGACACGGTAATATAACAGATGTAATGGTGATTATGACACGGTAATATAACAGATGTAATGGTGATTATGACACGGTATTATAACAGATGTAATGGTGATTATGACACGGTAATATAACAGATGTAATGGTGATTATGACACGGTAATATAACAGATGTAATGGTGATTATGACACGGTAATATAACAGATGTAATGGTGATTATGACACGGTAATATAACAGATGTAATGGTGATTATGACACGGTAATATAACAGATGTAATGGTGATTATGACATGGTAATATAACAGATGACATGGTAATATAACAGATGTAATGGTGATTATGACATGGTAATATAACAGATGTAATGGTGATTATGACACGGTAATATAACAGATGTAATGGTGATTATGACACGGTATTATAACAGATGTAATGGTGATTATGACACGGTAATATAATAGATGTAATGGTGATTATGACACGGTAATATAACAGATGTAATGGTGATTATGACACGGTAATATAACAGATGTAATGGTGATTATGACACGGTAATATAACAGATGTAATGGTGATTATGACACGGTAATATAACAGATGTAATGGTGATTATGACACGGTAATATAACAGATGTAATGGTGATTATTACACGGTAATGTAACAGATGTAATGGTGATTATGACACGGTAATATAACAGATGTAATGGTGATTATGACAATGTAATATAACAGATGTAATGGTGATTATGACACGGTAATATAACAGATGTAATGGTGATTATGACACGGTAATATAACAGATGTAATGGTGATTATGACATGGTAATATAACAGATGTAATGGTGATTATGACACGGTAATATAACAGATGTAATGGTGATTATGACACGGTAATATAACAGATGTAATGGTGATTATGACACGGTAATATAACAGATGTAATGGTGATTATGACACGGTAATATAACAGATGTAATGGTGATTATGACACGGTAATATAACAGATGTAATGGTGATTATGACACGGTAATATAACAGATGTAATGGTGATTATGACACGGTAATATAACAGATGTAATGGTGATTATGACACGGTAATATAACAGATGTAATGGTGATTATGACACGGTAATATAACAGATGTAATGGTGATTATGACACGGTAATATAACAGATGTAATGGTGATTATGACACGGTAATATAACAGATGTAATGGTGATTATGACACGGTAATATAACAGATGTAATGGTGATTATGACACGGTAATATAACAGATGTAATGGTGATTATGACACGGTAATATAACAGATGTAATGGTGATTATGACACAGTAATATAACAGATGTAATGGTGATTATGACACGGTAATATAACAGATGTAATGGTGATTATGACACGGTAATATAACAGATGTAATGGTGATTATGACACGGTATTATAACAGATGTAATGGTGATTATGACACGGTAATATAACAGATGTAATGGTGATTATGACACGGTAATATAACAGATGTAATGGTGATTATGACACGGTAATATAACAGATGTAATGGTGATTATGACACGGTAATATAACAGATGTAATGGTGATTATGACACGGTAATATAACAGATGTAATGGTGATTATGACATGGTAATATAACAGATGTAATGGTGATTATGACATGGTAATATAACAGATGTAATGGTGATTATGACACGGTAATATAACAGATGTAATGGTGATTATGACACGGTAATATAACAGATGTAATGGTGAATATGACACGGTAATATAACAGATGTAATGGTGATTATGACACGGTAATATAACAGATGTAATGGTGATTATGACACGGTAATATAACAGATGTAATGGTGATTATGACATGGTAATATAACAGATGTAATGGTGATTATGACATGGTAATATAACAGATGACATGGTAATATAACAGATGTAATGGTGATTATGACACGGTAATATAACAGATGTAATGGTGATTATGACATGGTAATATAACAGATGTAATGGTGATTATGACATGGTAATATAACAGATGACATGGTAATATAACAGATGTAATGGTGATTATGACACGGTAATATAACAGATGTAATGGTGATTATGACACGGTAATATAACAGATGTAATGGTGATTATGACACGGTATTATAACAGATGTAATGGTGATTATGACACGGTAATATAACAGATGTAATGGTGATTATGACATGGTAATATAACAGATGTAATGGTGATTATGACATGGTAATATAACAGATGACATGGTAATATAACAGATGTAATGGTGATTATGACACGGTAATATAACAGATGTAATGGTGATTATGACACGGTAATATAACAGATGTAATGGTGATTATGACAAGGTAATATAACAGATGTAATGGTGATTATGACACGGTAATATAATAGATGTAATGGTGATTATGACACGGTAATATAACAGATGTAATGGTGATTATGACACGGTAATATAACAGATGTAATGGTGATTATGACATGGTAATATAACAGATGTAATGGTGATTATGACATGGTAATATAACAGATGACATGGTAATATAACAGATGTAATGGTGATTATGACACGGTAATATAACAGATGTAATGGTGATTATGACACGGTAATATAACAGATGTAATGGTGATTATGACACGGTATTATAACAGATGTAATGGTGATTATGACACGGTAATATAACAGATGTAATGGTGATTATGACATGGTAATATAACAGATGTAATGGTGATTATGACATGGTAATATAACAGATGACATGGTAATATAACAGATGTAATGGTGATTATGACACGGTAATATAACAGATGTAATGGTGATTATGACACGGTAATATAACAGATGTAATGGTGATTATGACACGGTAATATAACAGATGTAATGGTGATTATGACACGGTAATATAATAGATGTAATGGTGATTATGACACGGTAATATAACAGATGTAATGGTGATTATGACACGGTAATATAACAGATGTAATGGTGATTATGACATGGTAATATAACAGATGTAATGGTGATTATGACATGGTAATATAACAGATGTAATGGTGATTATGACATGGTAATATAACAGATGTAATGGTGATTATGACATGGTAATATAACAGATGTAATGGTGATTATGACATGGTAATATAACAGATGTAATGGTGATTATGACACGGTAATATAACAGATGTAATGGTGATTATGACATGGTAATATAACAGATGTAATGGTGATTATGACATGGTAATATAACAGATGTAATGGTGATTATGACACGGTAATATAACAGATGTAATGGTGATTATGACACGGTAATATAACAGATGTAATGGTGATTATGACACGGTAATATAACAGATGTAATGGTGATTATGACACGGTAATATAACAGATGTAATGGTGATTATGACACGGTAATATAACAGATGTAATGGTGATTATGACACGGTAATATAACAGATGTAATGGTGATTATGACATGGTAATATAACAGATGTAATGGTGATTATGACATGGTAATATAACAGATGACATGGTAATATAACAGATGTAATGGTGATTATGACACGGTAATATAACAGATGTAATGGTGATTATGACATGGTAATATAACATATGTAATGGTGATTATGACACGGTAATATAACAGATGTAATGGTGATTATGACACGGTAATATAACAGATGTAATGGTGATTATGGCATGGTAATATAACAGATGTAATGGTGATTATGACACGGTAATATAACAGATGTAATGGTGATTATGACATGGTAATATAACAGATGTAATGGTGATTATGACATGGTAATATAACAGATGTAATGGTGATTATGACACGGTAATATACCATTTGATGGACAAACTCATTGAGAAAGTGGAGATGTTGGTGTGGGTAGCGTTGTGTGTGTGTGTGTGTGTGTGTGTGTGTGTGTGTGTGTGTGTGTGTTGATGAGTTATTGAAAAAGAGCTGTCTTGACAGTCAAGCTACAACAGACAGAGATGATCAATAGTTGTGTGTTTGTAGTTTTGAGTAGCATAGTGTGTGTGCATAGTTGTGAATGAGATGGTGTCTGTGTGGGGTGTGGCGTAGCGTGTCATAACACGGGCTGACTGACAGCACTGTGTGTGTCGCCATGGTAACAGGTGGCGTCGTGGAGCGAGCAGGGATCAGGCAGCACCTGCTGTAGCAGCCCAGAGTGGCGCAACACCTCAGACCACTGTAGCCAGAGCCACAGAAACGAGGGTAAACACATTTATATTGGAGTCATTTAGCACCCAGAGCCACAGAAACGAGGGTAAACACATTTATATTGGAGTCATTTAGCACCCAAAGCCACAGAAACGAGGGTAAACACAATTATATTGGCGTCATTTAGCACCCAGAGCCACAGAAACGAGGGTAAACACAATTATATTGGAGTCATTTAGCACCCAGAGCCACAGAAACGAGGGTAAACACATTTATATTGGAGTCATTTAGCACCCAAAGCCACAGAAACGAGGGTAAACACATTTACATTGGAGTCATTTAGCACCCAGAGCCACAGCAACGAGGGTAAACACATTTATATTGGAGTCATTTAGCACCCAGAGCCACAGCAACGAGGGTAAACACATTTACATTGGAGTCATTTAGCACCCAGAGCCACAGAAACGAGGGTAAACACATTTACATTGGAGTCATTTAGCACCCAGAGCCACAGCAACGAGGGTAAACACATTTACATTGGAGTCATTTAGCAGACACTCTTAACCAGAGTGACTTACAGGAGCTATCAGGGTTAAGTGCCTTGTTCAAGGGCACATTTTCACCTGCTTGGCTCAGGGATTTTTAACCTAGTTGGCCCACACAACACCAACACACCCACACAGCACACCCACACAGCACACCCACACCAACACACCCACACCAACACACCCACACCAACACACCCACACCAACACACAACACCAACACACCCACATCAACACCAACACACCCACACCCCCACACAGCACCCCACACCAACACCCCCACACAGCACCCCACACCAACACCCCCACACAACACCAACACCCCACACCAACACCAACACCCCCACACAACCCCAACACCCCACACAGCACCCCACACCAACACACCCACCACCCCACACAACACCATCACACCCCATACAGCACCCCACACAACACACCCACGGCACCAACACACACACACCAACACCCCACACAGCACCCCACACCAACACACCAACCACCCACACAACACCATCACACCCCACACAGCACCCCACACAACACACCCACACAGCACCAACACCAACACCCCACACAGCACCCCACACCAACACCCCACACAGCACCCCACACCAACACCCCACACAGCACCCCACACAACACCAACACGCCCACACCAATACCCCACACAGCACCCCACACCAACACACCCACACAACACCGACACACCCACACCAACACCACATACACTCATACACCACCGTACACGCCAACATGGGCCAGGGGGTTTCTCCTGGTCAGGTCATGTAAACTGGACCAACTCCTTGCCCTAATACAAAGCTCTCACACCTCTTCCAGGCCTGAGACCTTATTCCCTAACTACCCAACCCTATGGTCCATACCTCTTCCAGGCCTGAGACCTTATTCCCTAACTACCCAACCCTGTGGTCCACACCTCTTCCAGGCCTGAGACCTTATTCCCTAACTACCCAACCCTATGGTCCACACCTCTTCCAGGCCTGAGACGTTATTCCCTAACTACCCAACCCTATGGTCCACACCTCTTCCAGGCCTGAGACCTTATTCCCTAACTACCCAACCCTGTGGTCCACACCTCTTCCAGGCCTGAGACCTTATTCCCTAACTACCCAACCCTGTGGTCCACACCTCCCTCCCAGTAGCTTACCGGTAAGGTCAGATCCTAACCTGACCTCCCACTGACATCATTAAAAACAACAGTTTATTATTTGTGGGGCCAATATGTACAATGCCAGTTTTGACCAATGACTTCTGCTTCATTTAAACTGGTATGAATGCAAGTGATGTACATACTTTCCTTACTACAGTGTTTCAATATTTTATTTTTTACTTAATTTTAACTCAAAAAAGTTCTGGGACACTGTAAAGTCCATGGAGAACAAGAGCACCTCCTCCCAGCTGCCCACTGCACTGAGGCTGGGTAACACGGTCACCACCGATAAATCCATGATAATCGAAAACTTCAACAAGCATTTCTCAACGGCTGGCCATGCCTTCCTCCTGGCTACTCCAACCTCGGCTACTCACCCAAGCCTCTCCAGCTTCTCCTTTACCCATATCCAGATAGCAGATGTTCAGATGTTCTGAAAGAGCTGCAAAACCTGGACCCGTACAAATCAGCTAGGCTAGACAATCTGGACCCTCTATTTCTGAAACTATCCGCCGCCATTGTCATTGCGACAATGTTCAACCTCTCTTTCATATCGTCTGAGATCCCCAAGGACTGGAAAGCTGCCGCGGTAATCCCCCTCTTCAAAGGGGGAGACACCCTGGACCCAAACTGTTACAGACCTATATCCATCCTGCCCTGCCTATCTAAGGTCTTCGAAAGCCAAGTCAACAAACAGGTCACTGACCATCTCGAATCCCACCGTACCTTCTCCGCTGTGCAATCTGGTTTCCGAGCCGGTCACGGGTGCACCTCAGCCACGCTCAAGGTACTAAACGATATCATAACCGCCAGCGATAAAAGACAGTACTGTGCAGCAGTCTTCATCGACCTTGCCAAGGCTTTCGACTCTGTCAATCACCATATTCTCATCGGCAGACTCAGTAGCCTCGGTTTTTCTAATGACTGCTTCGCCTGGTTCTCCAACTACTTTGCAGACAGAGTTCAGTGTGTCAAATCGGAGGGCCTGTTGTCCGGTCCTCTGGCAGTCTCTATGGTGGTGCCACAGGGTTCAATTCTCGGGCAGACTCTTTTCTCTGTATATATATCAATGATGTTACTCTTGCTGCGGGCGATTCCCTGATTCACCTCTACGCAGACAACACCATTCTGTATACTTCTGGCCCGTCCTTGGACACTGTGCTATCTAACCTCCAGACGAGCTTCAATACCATACAACACTCCTTCCGTGGCCTCCAACTGCTCTTAAATGCTAGTAAAACCAAATGCATGCTTTTCAACCCCTGCACCCGCACGCCCGACTAGCATCACCACTCTGGATGGTTCCAACCTAGAATATGTGGACATCTATAAGTACCTAGGTGTCTGGCTAGACTGTAAACTCTCCATCCAGACTCATATCAAACATCTCCAATCCAAAATCAAATCTAGAATCGGCTTTCTATTTCGCAACAAAGCCTCCTTCACTCACGCCGCGAAACTTACCCTAGTAAAACTGACTATCCTACCGATCCTCGACTTCGGCGATGTCATCTACAAAATAGCTTCCAATACTCTATTCAGCAAACTGGATGCAGTTTATCACAGTGCCATCCGCTTTGTTACTAAAGCACCTTATACCACCCACCACTGCGACCTGTATGCTCTAGTCGGCTGGCCCTCGCTACATATTCGTCGCCAGACCCACTGGCTCCAGGTCATCTACAAGTCCATGCTAGGTAAAGCTCCGCCTTATCCCAGGTCATCTACAAGTCCATGCTAGGTAAAGCTCCGCCTTATCTCAGTTCACTGGTCACGATGGCAACACCCACCCGTAGCACGCGCTCCAGCAGGTGTATCTCACTGATCATCCCTAAAGCCAACACCTCATTTGGCCGCCTTTCCTTCCAGTTCTCTGCTGCCTGTGCCTGTGACTGGAACGAATTGCAAAAATCGTTGAAGTTGGAGACTTTTATCTCCCTCACCAACTTTAAACATCTGCTATCTGAGCAGCTAACCGATCGCTGCAGCTGTACATAGTCCATCGGTAAATAGCCCACCCAATTGACCTACCTCATCCCCATACTGTTTTTATTTATTTACTTTTCTGCTCTTTTGCACACCAGTATCTCTACCTGTACATGACCATCTGATAATTTATCACTCCAGTGTTAATCTGCTAAATTGTAATTATTTGTCACACCCTGGTCAAAGTATTTTGTGTTTATCTTTATTTATTTGGTCAGGCCAGGGTGTGGCATGGGTTTTTGTATGTGGTGTGTATGTATGGGGATTGTAGCTAGTGGGGTGTTCTAGCTAAGTCTATGGCTGTCTGAAGTGGTTCTCAATCAGAGGCAGGTGTTTATCGTTGTCTCTGATTGGGAACCATATTTAGGCAGCCATATTCTTTGAGTTGGTCGTGGGTGATTGTCCTTAGTGTCCTGATGTCATTGGTCTGTTAGGTTACACAAGTATAGGCTGTTTCGGTTTTCGTTAAGTTTATTGTTTTGATAGTGTTTGTGTTTAGTGTGTTACTTCATTAAACATGGATTGCAATAGACACGCCGCATTTTGGTCCGACTCTCCTTCACATACAGAAAACCGTTACAGAATCACCCACCACAAAGGGACCAAGCAGCGTGTCAACAGGCAGGAACAGCCCAAAGTGGAGTACAGTATGGACTATACTTCTTGGGAGGAGATAGACAGGTGGGCGGTCGACCCAGGGAGAGTGCCGGAGCCCGCCTGGGAGTCGATGGAGCAGTGCGCGGAAGGATATAGGAGAATGGAGTTTGCGAAGCAAGCAAGGCGGCGCGGACGGAGGCCCCATAGTCAGCCCCAAAAATTTCTTGGGGGGGGGCTCAGGGAGAGTGTGGCAGAGTCAGGAGCCAGACCTGAGCCAACTCTCCCTGTTTATCGTGAGGAGCCAAGGAGGAGACCAGAACCAGAGCCGGTGTTGGAGGTGAGCGAAACAGAGACTGTGAAGGAGTTAATGGGGAAATTGGAGGAGAGAGAAATGAGGGAGTTGCTGTGTTGGTGTTTTAAACATGGAATTCGCCCGACGGAGCGTGTCGGGGATTTGATGGCACCTGGGTCAGCGCTCCATACTCGTCCTGAGGTGCGTGTTAGTCGGCTGGTGAAGATGGTGCCAGTCTCACGTACCAGGCCTCCTGTGCACCTCCCTAGCCTTGCACGTCCTGTGCCAGCACCGCTCTCAAGATCTCCAGTACGCCTTCACGGTCTAACCCATCCTGTGCCACCTCCACACCCCAGCCCTCCGGTAGCAGCTCCCCGCACCAGGCTTCCTGTGCGTGTCCTCGGCCCAGTACCACCAGTGCCAGCACCACGCATCAGGCCTACAGTGCGCCTCGGAGCCCTCCTCCTCTCCAGCGCTGTCGGAGTCTCCCGCCTGTTTAGCGCTGTTAGAGCCTTCCTTCTCTACAGCGCTGCCGGAGTCTCCCGCCTGTTCAGAACTGCCAGTCTGCATAGAGCTGCCAGTCTGCATAGAGCTGCCAGTCTGCATAGAGCTGCCAGTCTGCATAGAGCTGCCAGTCTGCAAGGAGCTGCCAGTCTGCAAGGAGCTGCCAGTCTGCAAGGAGCTGCCAGTCTGCAAGGAGCCGCCAGAGCTGCCTGTCTGCAGGATGCCGCCAGAGCTGCCAGTCTGCAAGGAGCCGCCAGAGCTGCCAGTCTGCAAGGAGCCGCCAGAGCTGCCAGTCTGCAAGGAGCCGCCAGAGCTGCCAGTTAGCATGGAGCAGCCAGGGCCGCCAGTCAGCATGGAGCAGCCAGGGCCGCCAGTCAGCATGGAGCAGTCAGGGCTGCCAGTCAGCATGGAGCAGCCAGGGCCGCCAGTCAGCATGGAGCAGCCAGTCAGCATGGAGCAGCCAGTCAGCATGGAGCAGCCAGAGCAGCCAGTCAGCATGGAGCAGCCAGAGCTGCCAGTCAGCATGGAGCAGCCAGTCAGCATGGAGCAGCCAGAGCTGCCAGTCAGCATGGAGCAGCCAGTCAGCATGGAGCAGCCAGAGCTGCCAGTCAGCATGGAGCAGCCAGTCAGCATGGAGCAGCCAGAGCTGCCAGTCATCATGGAGCAGCCAGTCAGCATGGAGCAGCCAGAGCTGCCAGTCGACCAGACTCTTCCAGATCTGCCAGTCGACCAGACTCTTCCAGATCTGCCAGTCGACCAGACTCTTCCAGATCTGCCAGTCGACCAGACTCTTCCAGATCTGCCAGTCGACCAGACTCTTCCAGATCTGCCAGTCGACCAGACTATTCCAGATCTGCCAGTCGACCAGACTCTTCCAGATCTGCCAGTCGACCAGACTCTTCCAGATCTGCCAGTCGACCAGACTCTTCCAGATCTGCCAGTCAGCCAGGATCTGCCGAAACCACCAGCCAGCCAGGATCTGGTAGATTCATCAACCTGCCTGAGCTTCCTCTCACTCCTGAGCTTCCTCTCACTCCTGAGCTTCCTCTCACTCCTGAGCTTCCCCTCAGTCCCGAGCTGCCTCAGTCCCGAGCTGCCCCTCAGTCCCGATCTGCTCCTCAGTCCAGTGGGGTTCTGGGTGAGGACTACTAGGCCATGGTCGGCGGCGAGGGTGGACTATCCAGGGACGCGAGGAGAAGGGACTAAGACATTGATTGAATGGGGTCCACGTCCCGCGCCGGAGCCGCCACCATGGACAGACGCCCACCCGGACCCTCCCTATTGTTTTGAGGTGCGTTCGGGAGTCCGCACCTTAGGGGGGGGGTTCTGTCACACCCTGGTCAAAGTATTTTGTGTTTATCTTTATTTATTTGGTCAGGCCAGGGTGTGGCATGGGTTTTTGTATGTGGTGTGTATGTATGGGGATTGTAGCTAGTGGGGTGTTCTAGCTAAGTCTATGGCTGTCTGAAGTGGTTCTCAATCAGAGGCAGGTGTTTATCGTTGTCTCTGATTGGGAACCATATTTAGGCAGCCATATTCTTTGAGTTGGTCGTGGGTGATTGTCCTTAGTGTCCTGATGTCATTGTTCTTTGTTAGGTTACACAAGTATAGGCTGTTTCGGTTTTCGTTAAGTTTATTGTTTTGATAGTGTTTGTGTTTAGTGTGTTACTTCATTAAACATGGATTGCAATAGACACGCCGCATTTTGGTCCGACTCTCCTTCACATACAGAAAACCGTTACATTATTCGCCTACCTCCTCATGCCTTTTGCACACAATGTATACAGACTCTTTTTTTCCTTCTTTTTTTCTACTGTGTTATTGACTTGTTAATTGTTTACTCCATGTGTAACTCTGTGTTGTTGTCTGTTCACACTGCTATGCTTTATCTTGGCCAGGTCGCAGTTGTAAATGAGAACATGTTCTCACCTAGCCTACCTGGTTAAATAAAGGTGTTCTCAACTAGCCTACCTGGTTAAATAAAGGTGTTCTCAACTAGCCTACCTGGTTAAATAAAGGTGTTCTCAACTAGCCTACCTGGTTAAATAAAGGTGTTCTCAACTAGCCTACCTGGTTAAATAAAGGTGTTCTCAACTAGCCTACCTGGTTAAATAAAGGTGTTCTCAACTAGCCTACCTGGTTAAATAAAGGTGTTCTCAACTAGCCTACCTGGTTAAATAAAGGTGTTCTCAATTAGCCTACCTGGTTAAATAAAGGTGTTCTCAACTAGCCTACCTGGTTAAATAAAGGTGTTCTCAACTAGCCTACCTGGTTAAATAAAGGTGTTCTCAACTAGCCTACCTGGTTAAATAAAGGTGTTCTCAACTAGCCTACCTGGTTAAATAAAGGTGTTCTCAACTAGCCTACCTGGTTAAATAAAGGTGTTCTCAACTAGCCTACCTGGTTAAATAAAGGTGTTCTCAACTAGCCTACCTGGTTAAATAAAGGTGAAATAAAAAATAAATAAATAACTTATTTTTGACTTTAATAATAAAGATTGTTTTAACATCCGCATTTAACATCTCAACACACACACACGCACACACACACACACACCAACCATCACCTCAAAATGAACACACAACATCACCACAAAACAGCTTTACTTATGTCTATAGTGTCATAAATACAATACACTTTTAAATAGCCAATAATAACATGTTGATTTGTCAGCATCATTTCACCCCAGGATTAAATACACGTACAGTACTCATAGCTGCCACAGTAGGAACCTTCAGACACCTTTAAAACATTGTCTGTCGAATATACTGAATACAGACATCTGACACTGATTCCCTGATAGAGCTCTCTCATTGGAGGAGAGGAGGTCACACACACACAACACTTGCTAGTGGTCGCCTACTTTAATTCACTTCTACTTGCACATTCATCTTCTGCACATCTACCATTCCAGTGTTTAATTGCTATATTGTAATTACTTTGCCACCATGGCCTATTTATTGCCTTAATTAACTTACCTCATTTGCACTCACTGTATGTAGACATTTTGTTTTCTTTTGTTCTACTGTATTATTGACTATGTTTTGTTTATTCCATGTGTATGTATGTGTTGTTGTTTTTGTCACACTGCTTTGCATAACCGAGAGGAGGCAACATGTAGGTGGGATTTGTCATTGAAACAGCCAGGAGTTAGACTAGAGCCCACAGATTGGGAATTAGGACTAGAACCCACAGATTAGGAGTTAGGATTAGAACCAACAGATTAGGAATTAGGAATTGAACCAACAGATTAGGAATTAGGACTAGAACCCACAGACTAGGAATTAGGACTAGAACCCACAGACTAGGAATTAGGACTAGAACCCACAGATTAGGAATTAGGACTAGAACCAACAGATTAGGAATTAGGACTAGAACTCACAGACTAGGAATTAGGACTAGAACCCACAGACTATGAGTTAGGACTAGAACCCACAGACTAGGAGTTAGGACTAGAACCCACAGATTAGGAGTTAGGACTAGAACCCACAGATTAGGAGTTAGGACTAGAACCCACAGATTAGGAATTAGGACTAGAACCCACAGATTAGGAGTTAGGACTAGAACCCACAGATTAGGAGTTAGGACTAGAACCCACAGATTAGGAATTAGGACTAGAACCCACAGATTAAGAATTAGGACTAGAACCCACAGATTAAGAATTAGGACTAGAACCCACAGATTAGGAATTAGGACTAGAACCCACAGATTAGGAATTATGACTAGAACGCACAGACTAGGAATTAGGACTAGAACCCACAGATTAAGAATTAGGACTAGAACCCACAGATTAGGAATTAGGACTAGAACCCACAGATTAGGAATTAGGACTAGAACGCACAGACTAGGAATTAGGACTAGAACCCACAGATTAGGAATTAGGACTAGAACCCACAGATTAGGAATTAGGACTAGAACCCACAGATTAGGAATTAGGGTTTACTGGGAATAGAGACTTGGCAGAGGCTCCTTTACAGCAGCGAACATGACAATGAGCACGGTCAGAGTTCAAAGGTCAGAGGTCACATCCGTATCGCACGTGTCCCAGGGAGAAGGTGAGAGGTGACACTGGATACAGTTCCCTTAACGTCCAGATTTCTCCCAAATTTGGCATGTTACTCTCGAAAGGCCGCAAGCATATGTCCATAAAGGTAATGGGAATGTACTGAGAGAGAACAACAGAGGGAAGGAGAGAGAGAGAGAGCGAACAACAGAGGGAAGGAGAGAGAGAGGGAGAGAACAACAGAGGGAAGGAGAGAGAGAGAGGGAGAGAACAACAGAGGGAAGGAGAGAGAGAGAGGGAGAGAACAACAGAGGGAAGGAGAGAGAGAGGGAGAGAACAACAGAGGGAAGGAGAGAGAGAGGGAGAGAACAATAGAGGGAAGGAGAGAGAGGGGGAGAGAACAACAGAGGGAAGGAGAGAGAGGGAGAGAACAACAGAGGGAAGGAGAGAGAGAGGGAGAGAACAACAGAGGGAAGGAGAGAGAGAGGGAGTGAACAACAGAGGGAAGGTGAGAGAGAGGGAGCGAACAACAGAGGGAAGGAGAGAGAGAGGGAGCGAACAACAGAGGGAAGGAGAGAGAGAGGGAGCGAACAACAGAGGGAAGGAGAGAGAGAGGGAGCGAACAACAGAGGGAAGGAGAGAGAGAGGGAGCGAACAACAGAGGGAAGGAGAGAGAGGGAGAGAACAACAGAGGGAAGGAGAGAGAGAGGGAGCGAACAACAGAGGGAAGGAGAGAGAGAGGGAGAGAACAACAGAGGGAAGGAGAGAGAGGGAGAGAACAACAGAGGGAAGGAGAGAGAGAGGGAGCGAACAACAGAGGAAGGAGAGAGAGGGAGAGAACAGAGGGAAGGAGAGAGAGAGGGAGCGAACAACAGAGGGAAGGAGAGAGAGGGGAGAGAACAACAGAGGGAAAGAGAGAGAGAGGGAGCGAACAACAGAGGGAAGGAGAGAGAGAGGGAGTGAACAACAGAGGGAAGGTGAGAGAGAGGGAGAGAACAACAGAGGGAAGGAGAGAGAGAGGGAGAGAACATCAGAGGGAAGGAGAGAGAGGGAGAGAACAACAGAGGGAAGGAGAGAGAGAGGGAGCGAACAACAGAGGAAGGAGAGAGAGGGAGAGAACAACAGAGGGAAGGAGAGAGAGAGGGAGCGAACAACAGAGGGAAGGAGAGAGAGAGAGGGAGAGAACAACAGAGGGAAGGAGAGAGAGAGGGAGCGAACAACAGAGGGAAGGAGAGAGAGAGGGAGAGAACAACAGAGGGAAGGAGAGAGAGAGGGAGAGAACAACAGAGGGAAGGAGAGAGAGAGGGAGCGAACAACAAAGGGAAGGAGAGAGAGGGAGAGAACAACAGAGGGAGAGAGAGTAGGATTTACTAATTTACAGTAGTTTGATTGTTTTGAAGCAGCACACTTGTATCCTTATCAAGTTAGAATAAGTTAGAATTGGGTTATCCCTTCTGTTAGTAACTTTGGTTCAATTGGGCATGAGGATTCCCTAATCCTTTTATTAGCAGTGCTCGGTCAGAAAAAGGCTCTTGGCCAAAGCCATTTGTTAGCATTGCTAGGTTGTCTTACCTGTTAGCGTTAGCTCCTGTTAGTAAGTGGAGTGGAGTTAGCATGAGTACGTCCGTACAGCAGAGGGATCGAGTCTCTGGGGAGCCGGGGGAGGAGCTAGACAGGGCGTGGCAGAAATGGGCGTGGCAGAACGGGGGAGAGAGGAGACAGCGTGCAGTGAGTCAGGCAAAGCAGAGAGAACGGCACACACGCATGAATGCCCTCACACACACCAAGAGTTAAGATTAATCATTTGGTGGCTGTTATGTCAGTGAGTCGCCAAACACCTGTATCACATCCACAATTCATTCAACTGTGAATACAGTACTCCCTTCCAAACACACACCTTCTGGTTGCAGCTGTTTCTTGGGCACCAGGGGCATGGAGGGCATACGGAACCCAGCGGGCAGGGTTTCCATGGAGCCCGCCATCATACCCATCCCTCCCCCTCCCTCCCGCGCCCTGAAACGCTTACGCCACGATGGAGAGCGGCGGAACGTCTTATCATCCCCACTCTACACAGAGAGAGAGAGACAGAGAGAGACAGAGACAGAGAGAGAGACAGAGACAGAGAGAGAGAGAGGGAGAGAGAGAGAGGAGACAGAGACAGAGACAGAGAGTGGAATATGTGTCAACAGTAACCTTGGGAAAATCCTCTGCATTATCATTAACTGCAGACTCGTACACTTCCTCAATGAAAACAAGGTACTGAGCAAATGTCAAATTGGCTTTTTACCAAATTACCATACAACAGACCATGTATTCACCCTGCACACCCTAATTGACAACCAAACAAACCAAAACAAAGGCAAAGTCTTCTCATGCTTTGTTGATTTCAAAAAAGCCTTCGACTCAATTTGGCATGAGGGTCTGCTATACAAACTGATGGAAAGTGGTGTTGGGGGTAAAACATACGAAATTATAAAATCCATGTACACAAACAACAAGGGTGCGGTTAAAATTGGCAAAAAACACACACATTTCTTCACACAGGGTCGTGGGGTTAGATAGGGATGCAGCTTAAGCCCCACCCTCTTCAACATATATATCAACGAATTGGCGCGGGCACTAGAAAAGTCTGCAGCACCCGGCCTCCCCTGCTAGAATCCGAAGTCAAATGTCTGCTGTTTGCTGATGATCTGGTGCTTCTGTCACCAACCAAGGAGGGCCTACAGCAGCACCTAGATCTTATGCACAGATTCTGTCAGACCTGGGCCCTGACAGTAAATCTCAGTAAGACCAAAATAATGGTGTTCCAAAAAAGGTCCAGTCACCAGGACCACAAATACAAATTCCATCTAGACACTGTTGCCCTATAGCACACAAAAAACGATACATACCTTGGCCTAAACATCAGCGCCACAGGTAACTTCCTCAAAGCTGTGAACGATCTGAGAGACAAGGCAAGAAGGGCATTCTATGCCATCAAAAGGAACATAAATTCCAACATACCAATTAGGATTTGGCTAAAAATACTTGAATCAGTCATAGAGCCCATTGCCCTTTATGGTTGTGAGGTCTGGGGTCCGCTCACTAACCAAGACTTCACAAAATGTGACAAACACCAAATTGAGACTCTGCACGCAGAATTCTGCAAAAATATCCTCTGTGTACAACGTAGAACACCAAATAATGCATGCAGAGCAGAATTAGGCCGATACCCACTAATTATCAAAACCCAGAAAAGAGCCGTTAAATTCTATAACCACCTAAAAGGAAGCGATTCCCAAACCTTCCATAACAAAGCCATCACCTACAGAGAGATGAACCTGGAGAAGAGTCCCCTAAGCAAGCTGGTCCTGGGGCTCTGTTCACAAACACAAACACACCCTACAGATCCCCAGGACAGCAGCACAATTAGACCCAACCAAATCATGAGAAAACAAAAAGATAATTACTTGACACATTGGAAAGAATTAACAAAAAAACAGAGCAAACTAGAATGCTATTTGGCCCTACACAGAGTGTACACCGCGGCAGAATACCTGACCACTGTGACTGACACCAAATTAAGGAAAGCTTTGACTATGTACAGACTCAGTGAGCATAGCCTTGCTATTGAGAAAGGCCGCCGTAGGCAGACATGGCTCTCAAGAGAAGACAGGCTATGTGCTCACTGCCCACAAAATGAGGTGGAAACTGAGCTGCACTTCCTAACCTCCTGCCCAATGTATGACCATATTAGAGAGACATATTTCCCTCAGATTACACAGATCCACAAAGAATTCGAAAACAAATCCAATTTTGATGAACTCCCATATCTACTGGGTGAAATTCCGCAGTGTGCCATCACAGCAGCAAGATTTGTGACCTGTTGCCACGAGAAAAGGGCAACCAGTGAAGAACACACACCATTGTAAATACAACCCATATTTATGCTTATTTATTTTATCTTGTGTCCTTTAACCATTTGTACATTGTTAAAACACTGTATATATATAATATGACATTTGTAATGTCTTTATTGTTTTGAAACTTCTGTATGTGTAATGTTTACTGTTCATTTTTATTGTTTTTCACTTTATATATTCACTTTATATATTATCTACCTCACTTGCTTTGGCAATGTTAACACATGTTTCCCATGCCAATAAAGCCCTTGAATTGAATTGAATTGAGACGAGACAGACAGAGAGAGAGAGAGAGCAGAAGTCACGATCAGATGAGCTCCTGCATTTTTCAGCATTTAATTTAAAAAAAAAATTATTAGGAGTTAGATAAACTTGGATTTTTTGTCAGGAACACATACTGGATTCTACCCTCTACAACATTACACAACATTACTTTATAAGGACTGAATTCTAACATTATTCTGCCAAGCTTGATACAGCTTCAACTAGCACTGACGTGTCAAGTGAGAGGTGTCAAAGCCCATTAGCCCAACAATGGCAGGAGAGTCACACAGTCTACCCCAACCAAATGGAGGGATGATGCGAATTTTCGCAGCTTTTTGTAAAAAATCGCGCAACATTTCAAAGTCCTGCTACTCATGCCAGGAATATAGTATATGCATATGATAAGTATGTGTGTATAGAAAACACTCTGAAGTCTCTAAAACTGGTTAAATCGGGTCTGTGGCTATAACAGAACGTGTTTAGGAGTAAAAATCCCTGGTAAAACTGTTTACCAAAAACACAAAAAAAATATTTGTCCGCCATTCAATGTATTGTTTAAATAAATGAGGATCCCCTGTAAACGCCTACAGCTTCCACACGATGTCGCCATTGCTGTCAATTTCTGACTCATTTATCCTTGGTTACAACACGAATAGACCCCTCCTTTCTTGAGGCGCACCACAGTATGTTGTGAAACTGAAAAAATGGACGATGATTTCCAGACTTGCTGCTATCGAATACAGATCGCCCCGTGATCAATTTGATACATCATTAACGTTTATTAATACCTAAAGTTGGTTTAGAAATGTCGTTTGAAGTGATTTGTAAAAGTTTATAGGCGACTTCTGTAATTTTAAAAAGTGACGTTGCGTCTTGTAAAGGGTTTTTTTGCAGCATCAGACTGGCCTTGACATTTTGGGTATACAATGACGGATTTAATCGGGAAAAAGACCCAATTGTGATGTTTATGGGACATATAGGAGTGCCAACAAAGAA
Organism: Oncorhynchus mykiss; assembly: GCF_057628025.1. Lineage (NCBI taxonomy): Eukaryota > Metazoa > Chordata > Actinopteri > Salmoniformes > Salmonidae > Oncorhynchus > Oncorhynchus mykiss. Next base: position 49,041,514 of record NC_143038.1, read on the forward strand.
GCTCGTCCAAGGTAATGAATGTTTTATATTTTATTTCTGCGTTTTGGGTAGCGCCGGCTACCGCAAAATCTGTTGTTTACGTGTCGTGCTGGTATTTTGGGGGGGTGCATGCTATCAGATAATAGCTTCTCATGCTTTCGCCGAAAAGCATTTTACAAATCTGACTTGGTGGCTAGATTCACAACGAGTGTAGCTTTAATTCAGTACCTTGCATGTGTATTTTTATGAAAGTTTGAGATTTATCGAGTACTATACACAAGTACTATAGGTGGCGCTCTGAAATTTCCGCTGAGCTGTCCCTGTGCAGGGACCACCTCCGTAACAAGTTAAAAGCTCCCTCCCGCTGTTCAGAGGTAATTAAAATACAGTACCCTGTGCATGTAAAGAATGATAAAGCAAGAAAATATTACAAAATGAAGCTCCTTCTGGAAAATCAAGAGACACTTTTTGCTGACTGTTACAAAAATGGGAACATCAGCAACCTTATCTTCCACACAAACCATCCCCTGGCATGGCACAGTGCTATATTAGCACACTACCCCTTTGTTAAGAGAGGGGGGGTTAACGAGAGGTGGAAACTCAGAATACTTGACAACGAGGACTCTGAGTCAGCTAATATAAACCTCTATAAGTCCGGAACAGTACTTGTACAGGGTAACCCCAAACAGTTTCAGCTGGACTTTCACCAAATTAAAGAATTAGCCCAGCAGGAGAAGCTCTCCCTTGATAAAGATACCCCCACCCAGAGCGGGTCAGACCAGACCTCTTCATTATGTAACCCCACAGACGAGCAACCCCCAGCGGAGAGTCAACCTCCCAGCACAGATTACCACTCCCTCATTGAAATGAAGGATAAATTCACCCAGCTGGAGGTAAGGCAGGTGGAGCTGGAACAGCAGGTGATTACACTCCAGTCAGCACAGACCCAAACAACAGACCAGCACAACAACACCCCCTTAATCAGACCCGGAATGCTGGAGGTGGAGAGAGACATATCTGCACTCTGGACAGTTGTGAGACAACTTCAACAGGAGGAGAGGATCAGACTGCTGGTGGAGGAGAGGTTGAGGGGGATGGAGGACAGGGTGAGGGTGAAGGAGGAGAGGTTGAGGGGGACGGCGTGTGACAGAGAACAACCCACTAGAGAGGTGGCCACCCCCACAGAGAAACCAGCAGAACAGCCCACCTCAGCACCCGACAAAAGTCTCGACACCACAGCAGAACAGTCCACACCAGACCCTGACCATAGAGTCGACATCACAGCAGAACAGACAAATGAAGAACCCCAAGCCCAGCGGCTCTCACCCCCTCTGAGCACTCCTCCTGTCATCCACCCTGATAGTCCTTCTGACAACCCCCCCACACCCACTGAGGACAAACACAAGACACCGATTGTACTACTTATGGACTCAAATGGGAAATATATAGAAGAAAAAAAACTTTTTCCCAAACACAGTGTGTCTAAACTCTGGTGTCCAAACACCCAGCGCGCCCTTGACCTTCTGTAAGGCCCAACTAGGCTCACCTAGCCACATAATAATACACACAGGCACAAACGACCTGAGAGCACATCAGGAAAGGGTGGCCACAGCACTGAAGGGAGTGATTGAAAATGCTTCTTCTACTTTCCCCAACGCACAAGTGGTTATCTCCACCCTGCTACCACGAAAAGACTTCCACCCTGCCACAATACAGCGGGTAAACGCAAGTACTTCCCGTGACTGTGCCTCAAAACCAAATGTTTTCCTGGCCCACCACTCCACCCTGGACTTGAACAGCCTCTATGACCAGGTCCACCTCTACAAGGCAGCAGTGCCCACCTTTGCCCGAACCCTAAAGGACATCACTCTCAAACGTTTCCCCAACACTTCACACAGGAGCAACAAATCAATAGACACCCCACCCAGACCAGCGCGACACCCTCCCAGACCTGCAGGACCCCCCCCTGGACCTACACATAGAGGACCCACGCCAAGAGGAATTACATCCATACCACAGCACCCCCAGACACATCCACACCCCCACCCCAACCAATCAACACCCCCCCACATCAACCATGCCCACACCCCTTTTAGGCCCCCTCAGATCAGACCTATGCCACTCCTGCCCACCCCATGCACCCCACCCCCGCAAAGAGGGCCCCAACATGGAGGCCACACATACGCCCAGGTAGTGAGCGGGCAAACAGTCCCAACCCCCACTCTCACACTCGCCCAAGCCAATGGCATGTACCAGATGCTCAGCAGGCTCTGCTCACACTTACTGGCCTGAGGCCAAACCACGACCAACAACATTGGACACTCTATGGAACAAAAAGCCTTCACTATGTTATCCTGGAATATCCAAGGCCTGAGGTCATCTGCCTTTGGCCTAAAGAGCAGAAACCCGGACTTCACCAAAGAAATTGGTAATACAGACATTGTCATCCTGCAAGAAACCTGGTATAGAGGAGACGGACCCACTGGTTGCCCTCTAGGTTACAGAGAGCTGGTAGTCCCATCCACCAAACTACCAGGTGTGAAACAGGGAAGGGACTCAGGGGGTATGCTAATTTGGTATAGAGCAGACCTAACTCACCCCATTAAATTAATCAAAACAGGAACATTTTACATTTGGCTAGAAATTCAAAAGGAAATTATCCTAACAGAGAAAAATGTCCTTCTGTGTGCTACCTATATCCCCCCACTAGAATCCCCATATTTTAATGAAGACAGCTTCTCCATCCTGGAGGGGGAAATCAATCATTTCCAGGCCCAGGGACATGTACTAGTCTGTGGCGACCTAAATGCCAGAACCGGACAAGAACCTGACACCCTCAGCACACAGGGGGACAAACACCTGCCTGGAGGTGACAGCATTCCCTCCCACATATGCCCCCCCTAGGCACAACTATGACAACATAACCAACAAAAACGGGTCACAACTCCTGCAGCTCTGTCGCACGCTGGGTATGTACATAGTCAACGGTAGGCTTCGAGGGGACTCCTATGGTAGGTACACCTATAGCTCATCTCTTGGCAGTAGTACTGTAGACTACTTTATCACTGACCTCAACCCAGAGTCTCTCAGAGCGTTCACAGTCAGCCCACTGACACCCCTATCAGACCACAGCAAAATCACAGTCTACTTAAACAGAGCAATAATCAATCATGAGGCATCAAAGCCAAAGGAACTGAGTAACATTAAGAAATGCTATAGATGGAAGGAATGCAGTTTGGAAACCTACCAAAAAACAATTAGGCAACAACAAATTCAATCCCTTTTAGACAATTTCCTGGGTAAAACGTTCCGCTGTAATAGTGAAGGTGTAAACTTGGCAGTAGAAAATCTTAACAGTATATTTGACCTCTCAGCTTCCCTATCAAATCTAAAAATCTCAAATAGAAAACCGAAGAAAATTAACAATAATGACAAATGGTTTGATGAAGAATGCAAAAATCTAAGAAAGAAATTGAGAAACCTGTCCAACCAAAAACATAGAGACCCGGAAAACCTGAGTCTACGCCTTCACTATGGTGAATCACTAAAACAATACAGAAATACACTACGGAAAAAGAAGGAACAGCATGTCAGAAATCAGCTCAATGCAATTGAAAAATCCATAGACTCTAACCACTTCTGGGAAAATTGGAAAACACTAAACAAACAACAACAAGAAGAATTATCTATCCAAAATGGAGATGTATGGGTAAACCACTTCTCCAATCTTTTTGGCTCTATAACAAAGAATAAAGAGCAAAAACATATACATGATCAAATACAGATCTTAGAATCATCTATTAAAGACTACCAGAACCCACTGGATTCTCCAATTACATTGAATGAGTTACAGGACAAAATAAAAACCCTCCAACCCAAAAAGGCCTGTGGTGTTGATGGTATCCTCAATGAAATGATCAAATATACAGACAACAAATTCCAATTGGCTATACTAAAACTCTTTAACATCATACTTAGCTCTGGCATCTTCCCCAATATTTGGAACCAAGGACTGATCACCCCAATCCACAAAAGTGGAGACAAATTTGACCCCAATAACTACCGTGGAATATGTGTCAACAGTAACCTTGGGAAAATCCTCTGTATTATTATTAACAGCAGACTCGTACATTTCCTCAATGAAAACAATGTACTGAGCAAATGTCAAATTGGCTTTTTACCAAATTACCGTACAACAGACCATGTATTCACCCTGCACACCCTAATTGACAACCAAACAAACCAAAACAAAGGCAAAGTCTTCTCATGCTTTGTTGATTTCAAAAAAGCCTTCGACTCAATCTGGCATGAGGGTCTGCTATACAAACTGATGGAAAGTGGTGTTGGGGGTAAAACATACGACATTATAAAATCCATGTACACAAACAACAAGTGTGCGGTTAAAATTGGCAAAAAACACACACATTTCTTCACACAGGGTCGTGGGGTTAGACAGGGATGCAGCTTAAGCCCCACCCTCTTCAACATATATATCAACGAATTGGCGCGGGCACTAGAAAAGTCTGCAGCACCCGGCCTCCCCCTGCTAGAATCCGAAGTCAAATGTCTGCTGTTTGCCGATGATCTGGTGCTTCTGTCACCAACCAAGGAGGGCCTACAGCAGCACCTAGATCTTATTCACAGATTCTGTCAGACCTGGGCCCTGACAGTAAATCTCAGTAAGACCAAAATAATGGTGTTCCAAAAAAGGTCCAGTCACCAGGACCACAAATACAAATTCCATCTAGACACTGTTGCCCTAGAGCACACAAAAAACTATACATACCTTGGCCTAAACATCAGCGCCACAGGTAACTTCCACAAAGCTGTGAACGATCTGAGAGACAAGGCAAGAAGGGCATTCTATGCCATCAAAAGAAACATAAATTTCAACATACCAATTAGGATTTGGCTAAAAATACTTGAATCAGTCATAGAGCCCATTGCCCTTTATGGTTGTGAGGTCTGGGGTCCGCTCACCAACCAAGACTTCACAAAATGGGACAAACACCAAATTGAGACTCTGCACGCAGAATTCTGCAAAAATATCCTCCGTGTACAACGTAGAACACCAAATAATACATGCAGAGCAGAATTAGGCCGATACCCACTAATTATCAAAATCCAGAAAAGAGACGTTAAATTCTACAACCACCTAAAAGGAAGTGATTCACAAACCTTCCATAACAAAGCCATCACCTACAGAGAGATGAACCTGGAGAAGAGTCCCCTAAGCAAGCTGGTCCTGGGGCTCTGTTCACAAACACAAACACACCCTACAGAGCCCCAGGACAACAGCACAATTAGACCCAACCAAATCATGAGAAAACAAAAAGATAATTACTTGACACATTGGAAAGAATTAACAAAAAAACAGAGCAAACTAGAATGCTATTTGGCCCTAAACAGAGAGTACACAGCGGCAGAATACCTGACCACTGTGACTGACCCAAAATTAAGGAAAGCTTTGACTATGTACAGACTCAGTGAGCATAGCCTTGCTATTGAGAAAGGCCGCCGTAGGCAGACATGGCTCTCAAGAGAAGACAGGCTATGTGCTCACTGCCCACAAAATGAGGTGGAAACTGAGCTGCACTTCCTAACCTCCTGCCCAATGTATGACCATATTAGAGAGACATATTTCCCTCAGATTACATAGATCCACAAAGAATTCGAAAACAAATCCAAATTTGAAAAACTCCCATATCTACTGGGTGAAATTCCACAGTGTGCCATCACAGCAGCAAGATTTGTGACCTGTTGCCACGAGAAAAGGGCAACCAGTGAAGAACACACACCATTGTAAATACAACCCATATTTATGCTTATTTATTTTATCTTGTGTTCTTTAACCATTTGTACATTGTTAAAACACTGTATATATATATATATAATATGACATTTGTAATGTCTTTACTGTTTTGAAACCTCTGTATGTGTAATGTTTACTGTTAATTTTTGTTGTTTTTCACTTCATATATTCACTTTGTATGTTGTCTACCTCACTTGCTTTGGCAATGTTAACACATGTTTCCCATGCCAATAAAGCCCTTGAATTGAATTGAATTGAATTGAATTGAATTGAGAGAAAGAGAGAGGTAGGAGAGAGAGAGAGAGAGGAGAGAGAGAGGTAGGAGAGAGAGAGGAGGAGAGAGAGAGATATAGGAGAGAGAGAGAGATAGGAGAGAGAGAGCGGGGGGGGGGGGGCAGACAGAGAGATAGCTGAGAAGGACAGAGACAGAGAGAGACAGAGAGAGGGGGCAGACAGAGAGATAGCTGAGAAGGACAGAGAGAGAGAGAGACATAAAGAGAGGGTAATGTTAGTTATCTGACTGTAACTGACTCTACCATGGTAACTCTGACAGTAACCCTGACTGACTCTACCATGTTAACTCCGACTGACTGACTCTACCACGGTAACTCTGACTGTAACCCTGACTGACTCTACCATGGTAACTCTGACTGACTGACTCTACCATGGTAACTCTGACTGTAACCCCGACTAACTCTACCATGGTAACCCTGACTGACTCTACCATGGTAACTCTGACTGCAACCCTGAATGACTCTACCATGGTAACTCTGACTGTAACCCTGACTAACTCTACCATGGTAACTCTGACTGACTGACTCTACCATGGTAACTCTGACTGACTGACTCTACCATGGTAACTCTGACTGTAACCCTGACTGACTCTACCATGGTAACTCTGACTGCAACCCTGACTGACTCTACCATGGTAACTCTGACTGCAACCCTGACTGACTCTACCATGTTAACTCTGACTGTAACCCTGACTGACTCTACCATGGCAACTCTGACTGTAACCCTGACTGACTCTACCATGGTAACTCTGACTGTAACCCTGACTGACTCTACCATGGTAACTCTGACTGTAACCCTGACTGACTCTACCATGGTAACTCTGACTGTAACCCTGACTGACTCTACTATGGTAACTCTGACTGACTGACTCTACCATGGTAACTCTGACTGTAACCCTGACTAACTCTACCATGGTAACCCTGACTGACTGACTCTACCATGGTAACTCTGACTGTAACCCTGACTGACTCTACCATGGTAACTCTGACTGCAACCCTGACTGACTCTACCATGGTAACTCTGACTGACTGACTCTACCATGGTAACTCTGACTGTAACCCTGACTGACTCTACCATGGTAACTCTGACTGTAACCCTGACTGACTCTACCATGGTAACTCTGACTGTAACCCTGACTGACTCTACCATGGTAACTCTGACTGTAACCCTGACTGACTCTACCATGGTAACTCTGACTGACTGACTCTACCACGGTAACTCTGACTGTAAACCTGACTGACTATGTACAGTATGATTCTTGGTTGACTATGATATAACATAGGGTGTTATATAACATTGTGGTTTGTAAGTTATTGTGGTCATTTTCCACTAAATGACCCTGTTAATATTCTCCTGTTATGGTGCATGAAGCAGCCCTGCCCACCAATGCGTATGCAATGCTAGCCGTGGGCACATTAAACACACACACTGTATTGTACTGTCCTGTCCTGTCCTGCCCTGTCCTCTACTGTCCTGTGCTGTACTGCCCTGTCCTGTCCTCTACTGTCCTGTGCTGTACTGCCCTGTCCTGTCCTCTCCTGTCCTCTACTGTCCTGTACTGCCCTGTCCTCTACTGTCCTGTCCTGTCCTGCCCTGTCCTCTACTGTCCTGTGCTGTACTGCCCTGTCCTGTCCTCTACTGTCCTGTGCTGTACTGCCCTGTCCTGTCCTGTCCTGTCCTCTACTGTCCTGTACTGCCCTGTCCTCTACTGTCCTGTCCTGTCCTGTCCTCTACTGTCCTGTGCTGTACTGCCCTGTCCTGTCCTCTACTGTCCTGTCCTGTCCTGTCCTCTACTGTCCTGTCCTGTCCTGTCCTCTACTGTCCTGTGCTGTCCTGTCCTCTACTGTCCTGTCCACTACTGTCCTGTGCTGTACTGCCCTGTCCTGTCCTCTACTTCCCTGTCCTGTCCTCTACTGTCCTGTCCTGTCCACTACTGTCCTGTGCTGTACTGCCCTGTCCTGTCCTCTACTGTCCTGTCCTGTCCTCTACTGTCCTGTCCTGTCCACTACTGTCCTGTGCTGTACTGCCCTGTCCTGTCCTCTACTGTCCTGTGCTGTCCTGTCCTCTACTGTCCTGTGCTGTCCTCTACTGTCCTGTCCTCTACTGTCCTGTCCTGCACTGTCCTCTACTGTCCTGTGCTATACTGCCCTGTCCTGTCCTCTACTGTCCTGTGCTGTACTGCCCTGTCATGTCCTCTACTGTCCTGTCCTGTCCTCTACTGTCCTGTGCTGTCCTGTCCTCTACTGTCCTGTGCTGTCCTGTCCTGTCCTCTGCTGTCCTGTCCTCTACTGTCCTGTGCTGTCCTGTCCTGTGCTGTCCTGTCCTGTGCTGTCCTGTCCTCTACTGTCCTGTCCTGTCCTCTACTGTCCTGTGCTGTCCTGTCCTCTACTGTCCTGTGCTGTACTGTCCTGTGCTGTACTGCCCTGTCCTCTACTGTCCTGTCCTGTCCTCTACTGTCCTGTCCTGTCCTCTACTGTCCTGTGCTGTACTGCCCTGTCCTGTCCTCTACTGTCCTGTCCTGTCCTCTACTGTCCTGTGCTGTACTGCCCTGTCCTGTCCTCTACTGTCCTGTCCTGTCCTCTACTGTCCTGTGCTGTCCTGTCCTCTACTGTCCTGTGCTGTCCTGTCCTGTCCTCTACTGTCCTGTGCTGTCCTGTCCTCTACTGTCCTGTGCTGTACTGTCCTGTGCTGTACTGCCCTGTCCTCTACTGTCCTGTGCTGTCCTGCCCTGTACTGTCCTGTCCTCTACTGTCCTGTCCTGTCTTCTACTGTCCTGTACTGCCCTGTCCTGTCCTCTACTGTCCTGTCCTGTCCTCTACTGTCCTGTGCTGTACTGCCCTGTCCTGTCCTCTACTGTCCTGTGCTGTCCTCTACTGTCCTGTCCTGTCCTGCCCTGTCCTCTACTGTCCTGTGCTGTACTGCCCTGTCCTGTCCTCTACTGTCCTCTACAGCACTGTCCTGTACAGCCCTGTCCTCTACTGTCCTGTCCTGTCCTGCCCTGTCCTCTACTGTCCTGTCCTCTACTGCCCTGTCCTGTCCTCTACTGTCCTCTACAGCACTGTCCTGTACAGCCCTGTCCTGTACTGTCCTGTCCTGTACTGTCCTGTCCTCAACTGTCCTGTCCTCTACTGTCCTGTCCTCTACTGTCCTGTGCTGTGCTGTCCTGTCCTCTACTGTCCTGTCCTGTGCTGTCCTGTCCTGTGCTGTCCTGTCGTCTACTGTCCTGTGCTGTCCTGTCCTCTACTGTCCTGTGCTGTCATGTCCTGTCCTCTACTGTCCTGTCCTGTGCTGTCCTGTCCTGTGCTGTCCTGTCCTGTGCTGTCCTGTGCTGTCCTGTCCACTACTGTCCTGTGCTGTCCTGTCCACTACTGTGCTGTCCTGTGCTGTCCTGTCCTCTACTGTCCTGTGCTGTCCTGTCCACTACTGTCCTGTGCTGTCCTGTCCTGTGCTGTCCTGTCCACTACTGTCCTGCGCTGTCCTGTCCACTACTGTCCTGTCCTCTACTGTCCTCTACTGTCCTGCGCTGTCCTGTCCACTACTGTCCTGCGCTGTCCTGTCCACTACTGTCCTGCGCTGTCCTGTCCACTACTGTCCTGTCCACTACTGTCCTGCTCTGTCCTGTCCTCTACTGTCCTGCGCTGTCCTGTCCACTACTGTCCTGCGCTGTCCTGTCCACTACTGTCCTGCGCTGTCCTGTCCACTACTGTCCTGTGCTGTCCTGTCCTCTACTGTCCTGTGCTGTCCTGTCCACTACTGTCCTGTGCTGTCCTGTCCACTACTGTCCTGTGCTGTCCTGTCCACTACTGTCCTGTGCTGTCCTCAAGTGTCCTGTGCTGTCCTCAAGTGTCCTGTGCTGTCCTCAAGTGTCCTGTACTGTTCTCAAGTGTCCTGTACTGTCCTCTCCTGTCCTGTGATGTACTACTGTACTGTACTGTGAGGGTGTTGAGAGCAGCTATGCAGGTGGAACGTGTCTGGAGGAGTTGTGCCTCCCAACGGGGCAGCTAATGGAGCACTGCTGGGTTATTGATGAGTCTCCCTTCAGACAGAGAGAGAGAGCAGAGGAGAAGAGAGGACCGGAGAGAGCAGGACGGGACAGAGTTAAACCATGGAGGGAGGGAGGGAGGGAGGGACATGGTGGGGAAGGAGAGAATATGGAGAAGAGAAGAGGGGGAAGATAGATTGCTCTTTTGGGAGTTAGTTCTTAAAATTACATTTCAACCTGGGCCTTTTCTATGAAGGAATTTTTCATTTTCTATTAAGGAATCTTTACTTTTACTCAAGTATGACAATTGGGTACTTTTTTTACCACTATTTCTGACAAACACATGTATTTATTAAGTGTTACACACAATTTGATTGGTTGACTGACTGATTGATTTACAACCCAATAATCAGATTGGTAACAAAGAAACCTCCATAGAAGCATCACAGAAGAAATAAGAGCAGGACAACTGAAAATGATCTTGAAAAGAGAGGGAATAGAAAACCAGGGAAGAGAGAAGAAGGGAAAGAAGGAGGAGACAAAGAGTGATGAAGGGCAGGAGGAGGACAGAGACAAAAATACCTGGAGAGAGTGATATGTGAGCTAGAAGGAGGATGGAGGATGGGAAGATGGGAGGATGGGAGGATGGAGGATGGAGGATTGGAGGATGGAGGATGGGAGGATCGAGGATGGGAGGATGGGAGGATAGAGGATGGGAGGATGGGAGGATGGGAGGATGGAGGATGGGAGGATGGGAGGATGGGAGGATGGGAGGATGGAGGATGGGAGGATGGGAGGATGGGAGGATGGAGGATGGGAGGATGGGAGGATAGAGGATGGGAGGAGGCAGACACACTCTCTCAGGCAGAAGAAGATAGTGACAGAAACTGTTAGAATGTCACAGTGATTCCATTGAGGGTTGGGGACCCACTGAGGCAATATGTTAAAGGAACTTCCTCTGGGTCAGAGCCCAGGACTAGGTACTTATTTAAATGATTGGACATTGGGTTTCTTAACTCGGTTGGTCACAAAGAAAACTGGTAACACTTTATAATAACATTCATTAATGAGCCACTAATAAACTATTTATGGGTACAACATTAAAAATTATAAGATGTTTACCAAGATCATAAACGTTATTATGTTACTGAAATACCCCAAAGCTGTATCTGGGACACAATCTACACATAGTATCTACACATAGTATCTACATGACATATGATTAGACATTCCATTCCAGTGAGGACACCTCAGCCAATGTGGAGGCATAAGCCCTCACTGTGACAGGGCTCAAAAGGTCAGAGGTCATCAGATGCATGTGTTGGGTGGAGTAAACAACCTACCCTTGCTGCTGACAAAAGGAGAGGGGGGTGGGAGCGGGACGGAGGGGGACGGAGGGGGACAAATATATACTGAAGGACAGTGGTAAATAAAGTTTCCAGTTGTCATACTTGAGTAAAGATTTCTTAATAGGAAAATACTCAAGTAAAAGTGAAAGTCACCCACTAAAAGTATCTGGTTTTAAATCTACTTAAGTATCAAATGTAAAAGTAAACATAATTTCAAATGACATATATTAAGCAAAACAGACGTTTTGTTTATATCAGACCCAGATGCAGACAGTGTCAAAGTAACATAAGTTTATTACTAGAACAGAAGTCAGGCAAAACGAGAGGTCAAGGGTAGGCAGAGGTCAGAACTCCAGATCAGAGTCCAAAAGGTACAGAACGGCAGACAGGGTCAGGGTCAGGGTCAGGGCAGGCAGAATGGTCAAAACCGGGAAAACTAGAAAAAGGAACTAGAACAAGACAGGAGCAAGGGAAAACCGCTGGTAGGCTTGACATACAAAAATAACTGGCAACAGACAAACAGAGAACACAGGTATAAATACACTGGGGATAATGGGGAAAATGGGTAACAGGGGTGGAGACAAGCACAAAGACAGGTGAAACAGATCAGGGTGTGACAGTTTTTGTTATCTACGTATAGCCAGGGGAACACTCCAACATTCAGACATCATTTACAAACAAATAATTTGTGTTCAGTGAGTCCTCCAGATCAGAGGCAGTACATGACCAAGGATGTTATCGTCATAAGTGTGTGAATTGGACCATTTTCCTGCTAAGCGTTCAAAATGTTGGTTAATTTTGGATGTCAGAGAAAATGTGTGGAGTAAAAAGTGCATTATATTCATTAGGAATGTAGTGAAGTAAAAGTTGACAAAACTATAAATACTAAAGTACAGACACCCCAAAAAACTACTTTAACGTATTTTTACTTCAGTACTTTCCACCACTGCTGAAGGACTGCATATACAGTATATGGTGTTTTTTCTCAAAATGTAGAAAGGGGTAGTGCCTCAGTGTGTGTGTGTTTGTTTGTGTGTGAGTGACAGGGTAGGGGGTAATAGGGAGGTAGTAGTGGGAGAGTTGTTAGTTGTTTTGGCAGAGCGGTACTATTGACTCCTCCTCTGTCCTTTGGTGATTTTATGACACCTGCTCCAGTCAGACAAAAAAGGGGCTATTTCCAACACACACACACACACACACACCCTAACAAACAACGATACAACAGCTGCAAGGCCCCCCAATACCATCCAAGGTGGCCAACATCAACATTGTCTATTGAAGTCAATACCTGCCAACATGGTTAAGAGTAGGGCTGCAAGAACTAAGCACAGAGTGAGGGAGGAAGGAAGGGGGGGAGGAGAGACAGTGAGGGAGGAAGGAAGGGGAGGAGGAGAGACAGAGTGAGGGAGGAAGGAAGGGGAGGAGGAGAGACAGAGTGAGAGAAGATGGCACCAACGGAGAAGGGCGACATCTTACGAGTTCCAACCCAACTTTGCTATCTCAGTGACTTTTATCGTGTTTATCTTTACATTCTTTGTACAGAAAGTTCATACTATTATCACATATGACGCCAAGCACTTTTGGACAGTTACTAACCGTGATTTTAACTCCAACTAAGCTGTTTCATTGTTCATACAGGATCCTATTCCTTTGTTCTACCAAAACACCGCAGGCACAAACGCGGGAGACGAGGTGGAGTCCTGGTGAAATGGAGGCGAAGAGAAAACCGAACAGCGGTCCCCTCCGCTCTATTGGAGAATATCAAGTCACTCGAGAATAAGATGGATGAGCTTCGTTTGAGAGTCTCCTATCATAGGGACTTGAAAAGCTGCAACATTATATGTCTACCGAAGCGTGGCTGGATGATGGCGCTATGCACGTGGTACTTGGTGGCTTCTCCTTGCTGAGTCGGTGTACTTCAATTAGAAGGAGATCTCAAGCTTTTTCTCACCTGATATAGAATACCTCATGGGAAGCTGCTGGAGCTTTAATTACCAAGAGATCATGGTAATTATCACAGCTGTCTACATTCCTCCTCAGTCCAACACCATTCTGACACTCAATGAACTGTATGGGGCATTTAACAAACAAGAAACCTCTTACCCAGAGGCAGCATTTTTCTGGTTGGCGGAGACTGACACGGGGACACTTAAAACCGTCCTACCTCACTTCTACCAACACATCTCTTGCACCGCTAACGGCGCTAAAAATATAGACCCCGTTTATTCTACCCACAGAAACGCATACAAGGCCTTCCCTCGTCCTCCCTTTGGAAAATCTGACCATGACTCCATTCTTCTGCTTCATGTTTACAAACAAAAGCTGAAACTGGAAGTACCAGTGATGCGCTGTACGGAAGTGGTCGGACGAAGCAGACGCAAAGCTACAAGACTGTTTTTCTAGTACAGACAGAGAGAGATATGTTCTGCGATTCATCTGATAGCATTGAGGAGTTTACCACTACAGTCACAGGCTTCATCAATAAGTGCATAAACAATGTCGCCCTCACAGTGACTATAAGAATGTATCCCAACCAAAACACATGGATTAGAGGCCTATTACACCGGTTACGATGCTCATCGCATGTGGCAGGGCTTGCAGACAACAACAGATTACAAAGGGAAATCCAGCCATGAGCTGCCCAGCAGCGCAGAACAGCCACACTCCCATGTTGCTTCGAGGAATATAACACTGTGCCTTGTGTGAACGCCCCTGCTTTTCCAGATGACTGTGTGATCCGATGTGAGTAAAAATGTTAAACAGGTTAACAGTCACAAGACCAGACGGAAAGCCTGGGCTCATTCTCAAAGCATTCACAGACCAGCAGGCAGGTGTCTTCACAGACATGTTCAATCTCTCCTTGTCCCAGTCTGTAATCCCAACATGTTTCAAGCTGACCACCATTGTCCCTGTTCCCAAGAGATCCAAGTTAGCCTGCCTAAATGACTATCCCCTTGTAGAACTCACATCTGTAATTATGAAGTGCTTTGAAAGGCTGGTCATGACACACATCAACACCATCATCCCAGACCCACTCCATCCTGCCCCAACAGATTCACAGATGATGCAGTCTCAATTGTACTTCATACTGCCCTCTTCCACCTGGAAAAGAGGGAAAATAACTGTTCCTAGACTACAGCTCAGCGTTCAACACCAGAGTCCCCTCCAAGCTCATCACCAAGCTAGGGACGCTGGGACTGAACTGGATCTGCAACTGGATTCTTCATGGGTCGGCCTCAGGTGAAGGTAGACAACAACACCTCTGCCACGCTGACCCTCAACACAGATGCACCCTGATCACCCACGAATGCGTGGCCGTGCACGACTCCAACACCTTCATCAAGTTTCCTGACCATACGACAGTGGTAGGCCTGATCACCGATGGCTATGAGTCAGTCTACAGGGAGGAGGTCAGAGACCTGGCAGTGTGGTGCCATGACAACAACCTCTCCCTCAACATCAGTAAGACAAAGGAGCTGATCGTGGACTACAGGAGAAAGAGGGGAGAGTACGCCCCCTTCCACATCGACAGGGCTGTTGTGGAGCGGGTCGAGAGCTCCTTGGCATCCACATCACTAAGGACTTAACATGGTCCACACACACCCAAACAGTCGTGAAGAGGGCAGCGTCTCTTCCCCCACAGGAGGCTGAAAAGATTTGGCATGGGTGTTTTAGCCACTTATATATATATATATATACATATATATATATATATATATATATAAAAAGTGGCTAAAACAGTATGTAAACATTATTAAAGTGACCAGTGTTCATTGACTCTGGACTGTAAATAGGGCAGCAGTCTCTAAGGTGCAGGGTAGAGTACAGGGGTGGTAGAAGGCTAGTAACAGTGACTAAGGAAGGGTTACCTTGCCCCAGACCTGCTGTTTTTGACACCTCTCTCCCTCTCTCCATCAACCGCACCTTTTGTCTCGACCTCTGAATGCTCGGCTATGAAAAGCCAACTGACATTTACTCCTGAGGTGCTGACCTGTTGCACACTCTACAACCACTGTGATTATTATTTGACCCTGCTGGTCATTTATGAACGTTTTAACATCTTGAAGCAAGATCTATCCTTAATGGCCATGTACTCTTATAATCTCCACCCGGCACAGCCAGAAGAGGAATGGCCACCCCTCAGAGCCTGCTTCCTGTCTAGGTTTCTTCCTAGGTTCCTACATTTCTAGGGAGATTTTCCACCATGTTTCTACATCTGCATTGCTTGCTGTTTGTGGTTTTAGGCTGGGTTTCTGTATAAGCACTTCGTGACATCTGCTGATGTAAAAATAGCTTTATAAATATATTTGATTGATTGATAGATGACCAAATCGTTATGTTTAGGAAGTCAGTGTGCTACAATGGTTTCATAGTAGCCTACCGTGTCTCTCTTCTGCTACTCTGTAATAAGAGTTTAGATGATGACGTAATCCTTTGGGAATTTAACTCCACCTCCATCCAGTGAGAGTGAACAGACTAATCTGACTGGCTCAATGACCACTCAGAAGACGTCTTGTCCAATCAGATTCGAAAATGATGAGCTAGCCATTGAATACGACGAAAGTCTCGCGTGATGTAACGTACGTAAACTCACTTACGTCAGTCCCATGATGGCTGAAGATCCTGGAGGAACATTTTTCAATTTCTCTCCCACTTTTTTATTTTTCTCTTTACCTCTGCTTGTCATAGAGACATGGCAGGATACACAGCCTCGATAAGCGGCCACAGACCCTTGTTACCGCCATGCCCAAGAAAGGGAACCGAAAACGGCTGAAATTTCGGGCCGGGGACGTCTGCTCGGAGTCAGGTACAGTAGTTAGCTTGCTAAAGCTAACTTGTTTACCCAGCCGGTAACAGGCCGCCGTACGTAATCTGTAACGTACAGTGGTGCGTAGAGTGGGTGGGTCCTCGAGAACGAAAGTTAAACCACCCGATTCTACTACCATCATTAATATTTAATACATTGCTAGTTCTTATTAAGGATAATTTCAATGTTAGACATACAAATAGAACGTTCAGATACAAATATGTAGGCCTATTTCTGGTGTTGGGTATTTCTAGGCGTTGGGTCTGCTCCCTACTAGGCGTTGAGTCTACTCCCAGACGTAGTTCATAGAAGGGCTTACAGGGTGCAACAGGTAGAATTTTTAGGTCCGGCATAGATCACATTTTACATCGGACATAGAGTTACAACCAACTGGTGCAAGCGGCCTCACTACTAAGGGGCATCTCAGTAGTGTAGCTAGACGTATTCTCCTCGTCTTCCTTCCTCTGCTGTGTCCTGAAAAAGGTGCAAGGCTTTGTTCCAGCCGGTTCGAGGGCATGAAATCTGTAATGCGTTGTGGGTAAAGTAGTTAATTATGATGTAAGGTGATTTGTTGATTAGGCAGTCGCCTACAATGTTGAAAATTCCCAAAGCCAAAAGTGTCTTACAATACTTTCACCTAACCAGTGTTATCAGGTCAGTGCAGACAAAGGAAAATAAATGAGGGGCGCAAGAAGTTGTAAAATATGACTATTGAGATGCACCCCATGCCACCCTTTGTTATTGTGAGTGATTGGTAAACTACATCTTCTCCCCTCTTGCAGTGACAGTTGCTGATTTCGCCAATGCCGACCCAGCCGTTGTGAAGTCGGGGAGGGTAAAAAAGGCCGTTGCCAATGCAATTGAAAAAGAAGGTAAGAGCGTCATTCAAAATGTTTCCATTTGTTCTACAGACATTGTGTTTAATGGATAAACCACATTATTGTGCTTACTAACTCCACACTGTTTGTCCTGCAGTGAAGATGTTGTGTGGGCTAGAGGGGTCGCAGGGTTCCGTACAGGAGGTGTTCTCGTCAGCAGCCACCCTCACCGGAGACACCCTGGAGAGTAGCGACGACCTCGACCCCGGGGAGGATGGAGAGAACGAGGCCAAACAGGCCCGCAAGAAGAAAAACAAGAGGAGGAAAGGTACAGTTCACCTCTGTCTCTAGTCATGTGTTGAAAGAGTTGAGGACTGCGTTTCATTCCAGAGGGTTGCTCCCGTTCCCCTGTACTCGTTCATGCCTCTTCACAGATATTATAGCGTAACTGGGTCGGTAATTGCAATAGGCTGTGAACTAGGCCATCTTTTCTTTCACCTATCCAGTCGTCTCAGATCCGTAAAGGGAAGTGAACAAGGAGAGATGGGTGTGAACAACTTTCCTGACTATAACAGCCCATTGATTGACTGTCTGTTTTCCCAGAGTGCAGCGAGTGCAGTGAAGGGGAGGACTACACAGTGGATATCTGGTTGGTGCTGGCTTCCTATATCCGTCCAGAGGATGTGTGTACGTTTGCTCTGATCTGCAGAAACGCCTGGACCGTCACCTGCACTGCTGCCTTCTGGACCAGACTATACAGGCGGTAGGTTTAGACCCTCTCATTCCCACAACCTATTTTCTAGGTGGGCTCCCACGGCTCTTGACTCGAATCCTGGGATGTCAGATTCACATTGCCCTTGAAAATTGGCACCTGTAGGAGTTGAACCCTTCTTATTTACATATACTGTTTCCCCGCCTCTCTCTATGCTCTCACTTTCACCTCCCTTTCTCTTTCTCCCTCTTTCTTTCTCCCCTCATAGACACTACAGTCTGGACACTCACCTGCCGTTCCGTCTGCAGCCAGACTCCATAGCCAGGAAGCGTTGTCTACGGGCTCGCGTGATTCGCTCCCTCTTCCACCTGTATGAGCCATTCAGCTCACGTGTCTCCCTGAACCCCGCCCTCCCAGAGTCCACGCCCACCACACTACTCAACTCCAAGGTAAAGAACCAAGATGGCGCAAGCAGGGAAACAGGCTAGCGGTTTCCAAACAACTATTTGGTTTGTGGAGTTTGAAGTTCTCGCCTTCTTATTTGTATCCTGAGAGGGTCTGGGTACTTGATCTGTGCTGTAACTCACTAATCCTGCTCCATCAAATTCTGGCGTTAATGGCCACTTGTGCAATCAAATCAAATGTTATTGGTCACAGACACGTGTTTAGCAGATGTTTTGCGTGTGTAGCAAAATGCTTGTGTTTCTAGTTCCAACAGTGCAGTAATATCTAACAAAAATATTTCCCAACAATACACACATCTCAATAAAGGGCTGGAGTTAAGAATATATAAATATTTGAACCAGCAATGCCAGTGGCATAGACTAAGATACAGTATATGAGATGAGTAATGCAAAATATGTAAACATTATTAAAGTGGCTAGTGATCCATTCCTTAAAGTGGCCAGTGATTTCTAGTCTATGCCGTTAGGCAGCATCCTCTAATGTGCTCGTGATTGCTGTTTAACAGTC
Source organism: Oncorhynchus mykiss (assembly GCF_057628025.1). Classification (NCBI taxonomy): domain Eukaryota; kingdom Metazoa; phylum Chordata; class Actinopteri; order Salmoniformes; family Salmonidae; genus Oncorhynchus; species Oncorhynchus mykiss. Next base: position 49,060,239 of record NC_143038.1, read on the forward strand.
GTCTGGCCTTGAGATAGAATCTGTTTTTCAGTCTATCGGTCCCAGCTTTGCACCTGCACTGACCTCGCATTCTGGATGATAGCAGTGGCTCAGGTGGTTGTTGTCCTTGATTATCTTTTTGGCCTTCCTGTGACATTGGGTGCTGTAGGTGTCCTGGAGTGCAGGTAGTTTGATGCGTTGGGAAGACTGCACCACCCTCTGGAGAGCCCTGCCGTTGCGGGCGGAGCAGTTGCTGTACCCGACAACCCGACAGGATGCTCTCGATTGTACATCTGTAAACGTATGAGGGTTTTAGGTGCCAAGACACATTTTTTCAGCCTCCTGAGGTTGAAGAGGCGCTGTTGCACCTTCACCACACTGTCTGTGTGGGTGGACCATTTCAGTTTGTCAGTGATGTGTACAGAGAGCTTTCCACTCTCTCCACTGCTGTCCCGTTGTTCTGGGTAGGGGGCTGTTTCCTGAAGTCCCCGATACGCTCCTTGGTTTTGTTGAGGTTATTTTCCTGGCACCACTCTCCCAGGGCCCTCACCTCTTCCCTGTAGGCTGTCTCGTCATTGTTGGTTATCAAGCCTACTACTGCTGTGTCTTCTGCTAACTTGATGATTGAGTTGGATGCGTGCATGGCTGCACAGTCATGGGTGAACAGGGGGTACTGGAGGGGGCTGAGCACACCCTTGTGTTATCCCAATGTTGAGGATCAGCGAAGTGGAGGTGTTGTTTCCTACCTTCACCACCTGGGGGCGGCCCGTGCTAAGTAAAGTTTAACCCATTTTCTCCTCTGCAGTGTCTGCTGTTCTGGGTCAATAAGGTTGTGGGCACTCGACCTGATCCTATGTGGGTGTTCAACTTCAAGTTTGTGAAGCCGGTATGTATTCATGCCGAACTGTCTGAAGGACACTAGTGAAGCATGTTTAGTTTGAATTTGAAGTCAAACATTTGAATTGTAATCAGGGGTATGGTAGTTTCTATATGTTTCTGTCCACTAGGCGGTGAGGTGTAAGGGTGGTAATGCCACCCGGGGTCTGCTGCTGCCCCGTCAGTATGAGGAGGTCCATGCCAACCCAGACTCAGACTGCTACCTGCTGCAGGTCACCACCCTCAACTTCATCTTTACCTCCGTCGTCATGGGGATGACCCTCGCCCTGGTCAGTACACCACTCTCCCTGGCTTTCACACTGAATTAACTCTGTTGTCTCCATCCATGAAGTTGCATTGTTAAAGGCCCAGTGCAGTCAAGTCATTTTTTTTTCTGTGTTTTGTGTCATATTGTACAACAGCTGATGAAAGGAAGACTTTAAAAGGGGGAACAAATGTGGTCAGTGTCAGTTCCTGATTGTTGTTGGTTGAAAATACAATTGACACCTATTCAGCAGGTTTGCATGGGTAGAGTTGAGGTTTGCCTGGTGACATCACCAGGCGCTGTAAGTTAATAAACCAACAGAGTTTCAGACCTCTGCCAATAGCAGCTAGTTGTCAGGTTACACATCCCTTCCTTTAGGCCCCTCACTCAAATTCTTGCTTGAGAAATCGTTTTTGCAAAAAAGTGATTTTTGTTTATTTTTGACGATTTCTTTGAAAAGCGACTACAGTTACATACTCAATTGTTACCTAGAAATGATTTGATATTGAGATAAAAGAACAGCTGCTTTGGGCCTTTTTTAAAATCCCATTATGTGGTTGTAACTCGTAGAGTGGGCCTGTTTTTAGGATAGGCAAACCTGTGTCTCCGGTCTGTCTAACCCACTCTGTCTGTCTCTGTTCCCTTCCCAGTTCAACATCAACGTGAGCACGGACATGCGTCACCACCGAGTGCGCCTGCTATTCCAGGACTCTCCCCCCCAGCGGGGGAGGAGGGGGGAGCAGGGGGGGACACAGGTGGTGCTGGATCCTGTACACAGCGTGAGACTCATGGACTGGTGGCATCCGCAGTACCCTTCTTCCCCCTATATCTAAAACCCATGTCTCATCACGTGTAGAACCCTCTTACTATCCCACACACACATTACACCCGTTTACTCCTAAAACCCTGACTGTACCGTCTGCCCGTACACCTAGAACACCCAGTATCCCCCTACACCAAAAACCATCCACATTACCCTGTCTCCCTGTACAGCCAGAACCTTGCTTCAGCTCAACCTTCTACAGCCCCAGACACAACACCTACCTCCTCAGTACCCTAGCTCTCCAGAGACAAACCCTCAATACCTTCCAATCCCCTCACATTGCCTACCCTCAGACCACCCTACAAGTTTATGTTGAACAGATGCAGAGACGATGTAATTTCTTTAATATGTTCTCCTTTCTGTAACTGCTAAATCTTAGTTTAAGGCCATTTTTAAACGGGAGACTTTTGATTTTACATTTGTTTGGCTGTAATTCTAGTTTGGCTTTCATGCTGATTTTTCTGCTTGTGTAATTGTATTTAATTTGATACCTGTAATCTTTGGAACTTTGTAAACCCCTACACCTCCTCAGGAAGGAAGGGGGTCTGAAGGCTGTAATGGGAGCACCATTTTATATCCTGCTTATGTCTGTGCTAGAATGTTCCTGATTTGGGTTTATGAACACAAGGCCAGTCTTGTATGTAAAAAATGATCAGTAGAAGCCAGTCTTGGCTAATTTCTAACGAGGTGGTATTTGAAGAATCAACATGTAATACCCACAGGAGACCGGATGGCAGCTCTTTTCTACTGTTCACTCGTCGTCCAATCAAAATGCAGTTCAGAACATTAGTGTTTGATTTTAGTGTGAATATAGAAGTTTGTTATCGTGTGTAGTGGAAAGCAAAGCTTTTTGTTGATGATCAGACCTGAAATTGCTTCATTGTAAATTAATGTATAGCTGGTTGACCTTGTGAGGGATGTATGTATGTTTGGCTGTGAGAGCCAACCATCATTTCAGTCCCCATGTAAAGCCTGTGGATGCTGTCTATGTGATTGTTTGGTCAACCTCCTGTACTGAAATACAACTGGAAAGAACCCCCATCCATTTTGTAAGATTTTGTTTTTACAGATTTAATTAGACAATAGATGTCAACTTAACATTTCCACCGACATAGATCCACCAAACTAGACGTGGCATTGGCAGACTGAATAGAACCCCCCTACATGCTGTGCTGTATTTGTCAGGAGAAATTAGGTTTCCTACTATCATATGTTTTGCATATGGTGATACCTACTTCAAATGCGAATGTGGATATACAGCATGAGGGGTAAACAAATGAGGAAATGAATACAGTACTAGTCCTATGTGTTTCCTTGACAATAGTGCCCTCTTCTGGTCAACTAAGAACATGGAAAGTGTCAACTTTTTGAAGCACAATGAGAAGGTTGCTTGTACATTGATTTGGGTAAAACAATTTAAACCATAGCAGTAGAAAGAAACTCCAGAGGATCACACAGGTGACAGGTAGCCTAGAGGTTAGAGCGTTGGGCCAGTATCTGAAAGGTTGCTGGATTGAATCCCCGAGCTGGCAAGGTAAATATCTGTCCTGCCCCTGAACAAGACAGTTAACCCACTGTTCCATGGTAGGCCGTCATTGTAAATTAGACTTGCCTAGTAAAATAAAGGTAACAAAAATGTTGCAATATTGATATTACAGAAAATGATACCTGATCAAAATCAATTAATGCGGGATCCACAAAGGCGGTTGGGCGAGACCCCCTCTGGCAGGGTTCCTCAACTGGTGGTCCATTCTTATTTGGACCCCCAAGTTTTCTGAGGGGGATTATTATTTTATTTTTTACAGACTTAATAACACTAGAAAATCAGCTTCAATGGATTTTAATTTGGCTGTGGCTTGCTCTCTCTCTCTCTATATATATATATATATACAGTGCCTTGCGAAAGTATTCGGCCCCCTTGAACTTTGCGACCTTTTGCCACATTTCAGGCTTCAAACATAAAGATATAAAACTGTATTTTTTTTGTGAAGAATCAACAACAAGTGGGACACAATCATGAAGTGGAACGACATTTATTGGATATTTCAAACTTTTTTAACAAATCAAAAACTGAAAAATTGGGCGTGCAAAATTATTCAGCCCCTTTACTTTCAGTGCAGCAAACTCTCTCCAGAAGTTCAGTGAGGATCTCTGAATGATCCAATGTTGACCTAAATGACTAATGATGATAAATACAATCCACTTGTGTGTAATCAAGTCTCCGTATAAATGCACCTGCACTGTGATAGTCTCAGAGGTCTGTTAAAAGCGCAGAGAGCATCATGAAGAACAAGGAACACACCAGGCAGGTCCGAGATACTGTTGTGAAGAAGTTTAAAGCCGGATTTGGATACAAAAATATTTCCCAAGCTTTACATATCCAAAGGAGCACTGCAAGCGATAATATTGAAATGGAAGGAGTATCAGACCACTGCAAATCTACCAAGACCTGGCCGTCCCTCTAAACTTTCAGCTCATACAAGGAGAAGACTGATCAGAGATGCAGCCAAGAGGCCCATGATCACTCTGGATGAACTGCAGAGATCTACAGCTGAGGTGGGAGACTGTCCATAGGACGACGATCAGTCGTATATTGCACAAATCTGGCCTTTATGGAAGAGTGGCAAGAAGAAAGCCATTTCTTAAAGATATCCATAAAAAGTGTTGTTTAAAGTTTGCCACAAGCCACCTGGGAGACACACCAAACATGTGGAAGAAGGTGCTCTGGTCAGATGAAACCAAAATTGAACTTTTTGGCAACAATGCAAAACATTATGTTTGGCGTAAAAGCAACACAGCTGAACACACCATCCCCACTGTCAAACATGGTGGTGGCAGCATCATGGTTTGGGCCTGCTTTTCTTCAGCAGGGACAGTGAAGATGGTTAAAATTGATGGGAAGATGGATAGAGCCAAATACAGGACCATTCTGGAAGAAAACCTGATGGAGTCTGCAAAAGACCTGCGACTGGGACGGAGATTTGTCTTCCAACAAGACAATGATCCAAAACATAAAGCAAAATCTACAATGGAATGGTTCAAAAATAAACATATCCAGGTGTTAGAATGGCCAAGTCAAAGTCTAGATCTGAATCCAATCGAGAATCTGTGGAAAGAACTGAAAACTGCTGTTCACAAATGCTCTCCATCCAACCTCACTGAGCTCGAGCTGTTTTGCAAGGAGGAATGGATGTGCAAAACTGATAGAGACATACCCCAAGCGACTTACAGCTGTAATCGCAGCAAAAGGTGGCGCTACAAAGTATTAACTTAAGGGGGCTGAATAATTTTGCACGCCCAATTTTTCAGTTTTTGATTTGTTAAAGTTTGAAATATCCAATAAATGTTGTTCCACTTCATGATTGTGTCCCACTTGTTGTTGATTCTTCACAAAAAAATACAGTTTTATATATTTATGTTTGAAGCCTGAAATGTGGCAAAAGGTCGCAAAGTTCAAGGGGGCCGAATACTTTCGCAAGGCACTGTATATATATATATATAGTAGGCAGACATGGGGGGGGGGGGGGGGGGGGTTCTACATGATAAACTGGCCAGTGAGTAAGTGATCGAATACAATTGTAAACGAGGTTTGAAATTATTATGTTTTAGTTAAATAATATATCTCTTTGGGCATATTGTGGTCAAGTTGCAGTCTAGAAATGATTTGTAATTATGTTCAGGACCCCTGACCATCACTCTAGAAAAAAATCATCCTGCAGCTGAATTTGGTTGATAATCCCTGCCCTAAAGCCTAGGCTACCTGATTCAGGATGATATTGGCCTTGCAACCTCGCTGAAACAGATCCATTCAGTTTCAATACCATGCTATAATTGCAACACACATGCACGCATTAGTGAGAGGGAAAGCAAGGAAGGTGTGCACTATTGTAGGCCTATGCTCCATTTGAAATATTGTCAGGCAGTCAGGAATGAGTGCCAATCCTGGGGCAACCATGTGCTGTGTGCACTGACAGTCAACGCGCATAACGTCACTCTCCCGAAATACCCGTCCAACAGAACTACATCCCCCAGAATTCCCATTACGCTCTGCCATTGGTGGCCGGAGTTGTCACAAGTGCATACAGGTGACCAGGGACGCTCCGAACTCCGCTGACAACATCACAGCCAGCCGGACGAAAACAATCAGCAGCTGGAGAGCCACGGGAGAGTAGCAGCCATTCTACTGAAATTATAACCACACACAAAGACGCTTCTTTAATTTATATTTTTTTGCGTAGTGTGTGTGTGAGGGTCCCAGCCGTTCCGCGGACAGTATCGGAGCGCACTGGTGGAAGAGCCACCTAGTTTCCAGAATCTGACTCTAACTTCGTATCGTCTGACCTTCATAGCGGGTAAGTGATATTCCCCCGCTGAACTTCTGCTGCGCACTCGCACCGCAAATCCACCACAAATGGGTCAACTCTGGAAAAGTCACTGGGTTGCATGTGTTGTGCGCCATAGTTCAACAGAACTTTGGACATTTCATGGTCATCTTGAAAGAATGAAAGTTATTTAGCTCGAGCGTTCACTGACACTGCTAGATAACAAGGCATGTATTTCTTTATAAAAAAAGGGCTTATAGTTTTAGTGCATTGAAAACACATTTTATAAAACATTGTTTGCCTAATAAACAGTATCCTAGGCAACTACATGTATTTGTTGATTTAAGTTGGTAGTCTAGTCAACTTTTTATTGTGAAGTTATTGGTATTTTTCTGACAGCTACCAACATGGTATGATCAATGTTTATGCTATGTTTAGTGCATTTTAGTGCACTTTCTCCTGAACTGTCAAATTCAATATCCTACCCAGATGCCTTTGCCATTTATGACCAACCGCTGGTTTCCGTTCAACGCAGCGCAGAGAGGGACTGGTCACATTGTTGAAGACACTGTCCAGAGCTATGCTGCTGCTATGTCCAAACCGTGTTTGTGATACTCAATACATGTAAGGAGAACTGCTGGAAAGCTGCGCGCGGGGGACCAAACAGAGCCGAGCAATGGCCTCCTTCGCGCTCTACCGCGCGATCTTTCCGCTTAGTTACATACAGGGTGTGTTTGTTGTATGTGTGTGTGCATGTAGGCCATCATGTAGTAGGTTATGTTTGTGTTTATATATACCAGGAGGGTCATTTTTACCTCGGTTCTGTTGCGCAATGTGAATACTTCTCACTAAACTGTATGATGATTGCTTTAACTCGAACAAGCGACGTCACGGCCAAAGCCCTGTGATATCGAGTGATGTCACATTATGGGTGGTGGTCTTACAATACTTGACTGCTGCACCCAATGTCATCTGTTAGGTTTTACCCGTTGAATATTTAGGCAAGATATTCAGTGCCTTACCAGTTCTCTCTCTCTCTCTCCCTCCTTATCTCCTCTTTTTTTCTACTCATTATTTTCCCTCAATGGGAAGAGAGAGTGCTCCAACGCTTAACTCGCTGTAGTCCATACTAAGCCTAATAAATGTATTACCATGAATATGACTAATACCTCATTGTAATAACACACAATGAGACCCAGGGGAATGTTGCCTGACCCTTCACTGGTCCATTTGATCATTTAGGCCATTTAGGACAATCCTGTTGAAAGGTCATTTGGTCAGGCCTAGTCAACTGGCCTATTGTCCATCTCACTATTATCTGACGATACACCACTGTTATGTTTTAGAGGAAATCTCCCATTCTCACCCTGACTCAACAACTTTCACTATTAGGCCATTTCTCAGAACTGTCTTTATCAGTGTGACCTCAAAGCAACCTACTGACAAGGATTCATGTTCATATGGTCAATATCAGCAGGAGACAAGTCAAGTTTCAAGCAGAAACGGTGGAAAAAAATGATATCTGAGCCGTTTCTGGAGGTAGTGGCAGACAGTTAAACTGGTATAACTCATAATTAGTTACTAACATTCTGTAATTCTATATCACATATGTATTTCCACAGGTCATCAGCTGCACCGCTAATGGTGACCATGCAGTAGACTACACCCAGACTGTAAATTAGTGTGATATGGTGAACATGCAGTAGACTACACCCAGACTGTAAATTAGTGTGATATGGTGAACATGCAGTAGACTACACCCAGACTCTGTAAATTAGTGTGATATGGTGAACATGCAGTAGACTACACCCAGACTCTGTAAATTAGTGTGATATGGTGAACATGCAGTAGACTACACCCAGACTCTGTAAATTAGTGTGATATGGTGAACATGCAGTAGACTACACCCAGACTCTGTAAATTAGTGTGATATGGTGAACATGCAGTAGACTACACCCAGACTCTGTAAATTAGTGTGATATGGTGAACATGCAGTAGACTACACCCAGACTCTGTAAATTAGTGTGATATGGTGAACATGCAGTAGACTACACCCAGACTCTGTAAATTAGTGTGATATGGTGAACATGCAGTAGACTACACCCAGACTCTGCAAATTAGTGTGATATGGTGAACATGCAGTAGACTACACCCAGACTCTGTAAATTAGTGTGATATGGTGAACATGCAGTAGACTACACCCAGACTCTGTAAATTAGTGTGATATGGTGAACATGCAGTAGACTACACCCAGACTCTGTAAATTAGTGTGATATGGTGAACATGCAGTAGACTACACCCAGACTCTGTAAATTAGTGTGATATGGTGAACATGCAGTAGACTACACCCAGACTGTAAATTAGTGTGATATGGTGAACATGCAGTAGACTACACCCAGACTCTGTAAATTAGTGTGATATGGTGAACATGCAGTAGACTACACCCAGACTCTGTAAATTAGTGTGATATGGTGAACATGCAGTAGACTACACCCAGACTCTGTAAATTAGTGTGATATGGTGAACATGCAGTAGACTACACCCAGACTGTAAATTAGTGTGATATGGTGAACATGCAGTAGACTACACCCAGACTCTGTAAATTAGTGTGATATGGTGAACATGCAGTAGACTACACCCAGACTGTAAATTAGTGTGATATGGTGAACATGCAGTAGACTACACCCAGACTCTGTAAATTAGTGTGATATGGTGAACATGCAGTAGACTACACCCAGACTCTGTAAATTAGTGTGATATGGTGAACATGCAGTAGACTACACCCAGACTGTAAATTAGTGTGATATGGTAAACATGCAGTAGACTACACCCAGACTGTAAATTAGTGTGATATGGTGAACATGCAGTAGACTACACCCAGACTGTAAATTAGTGTGATATGGTGAACATGCAGTAGACTACACCCAGACTGTAAATTAGTGTGATATGGTGAACATGCAGTAGACTACACCCAGACTGTAAATTAGTGTGATATGGTGAACATGCAGTAGACTATACCCAGACTCTGTAAATTAGTGTGATATGGTGAACATGCAGTAGACTACACCCAGACTGTAAATTAGTGTGATATGGTGAACATGCAGTAGACTACACCCAGACTGTAAATTAGTGTGATATGGTGAACATGCAGTAGACTACACCCAGACTCTGTAAATTAGTGTGATATGGTGAACATGCAGTAGACTACACCCAGACTCTGTAAATTAGTGTGATATGGTGAACATGCAGTAGACTACACCCAGACTCTGTAAATTAGTGTGATATGGTGAACATGCAGTAGACTACACCCAGACTGTAAATTAGTGTGATATGGTGAACATGCAGTAAACTACACCCAGACTCTGTAAATTAGTGTGATATGGTGAACATGCAGTAGACTACACCCAGACTCTGTAAATTAGTGTGATATGGTGAACATGCAGTAGACTACACCCAGACTCTGTAAATTAGTGTGATATGGTGAACATGCAGTAGACTACACCCAGACTGTAAATTAGTGTGATATGGTGAACATGCAGTAGACTACACCCAGACTCTGTAAATTAGTGTGATATGGTGAACATGCAGTAGACTACACCCAGACTCTGTAAATTAGTGTGATATGGTGAACATGCAGTAGACTACACCCAGACTCTGTAAATTAGTGTGATATGGTGAACATGCAGTAGACTACACCCAGACTGTAAATTAGTGTGATATGGTGAACATGCAGTAGACTACACCCAGACTGTAAATTAGTGTGATATGGTGAACATGCAGTAGACTACACCCAGACTGTAAATTAGTGTGATATGGTGAACATGCAGTAGACTACACCCAGACTGTAAATTAGTGTGATATGGTGAACATGCAGTAGACTACACCCAGACTCTGTAAATTAGTGTGATATGGTGAACATGCAGTAGACTATACCCAGACTCTGTAAATTAGTGTGATATGGTGGACATGCAGTAGACTACACCCAGACTCTGTAAATTAGTGTGATATGGTGAACATGCAGTAGACTACACCCAGACTCTGTAAATTAGTGTGATATGGTGAACATGCAGTAGACTACACCCAGACTCTGTAAATTAGTGTGATATGGTGAACATGCAGTAGACTACACCCAGACTCTGTAAATTAGTGTGATATGGTGAACATGCAGTAGACTATACCCAGACTCTGTAAATTAGTGTGATATGGTGAACATGCAGTAGACTACACCCAGACTCTGTAAATTAGAGTGATATGGTGAACGTGCAGTAGACTACACCCAGACTCTGTAAATTAGTGTGATATGGTGAACATGCAGTAGACTACACCCAGACTGTAAATTAGTGTGATATGGTGAACATGCAGTAGACTACACCCAGACTGTAAATTAGTGTGATATGGTGAACATGCAGTAGACTACACCCAGACTCTGTAAATTAGTGTGATATGGTGAACATGCAGTAGACTACACCCAGACTGTAAATTAGTGTGATATGGTGAACATGCAGTAGACTACACCCAGACTGTAAATTAGTGTGATATGGTGAACATGCAGTAGACTACACCCAGACTCTGTAAATTAGTGTGATATGGTGAACATGCAGTAGACTACACCCAGACTGTAAATTAGTGTGATATGGTGAACATGCAGTAGACTACACCCAGACTCTGTAAATTAGTGTGATATGGTGAACATGCAGTAGACTACACCCAGACTGTAAATTAGTGTGATATGGTGAACATGCAGTAGACTACACCCAGACTCTGTAAATTAGTGTGATATGGTGAACATGCAGTAGACTACACCCAGACTCTGTAAATTAGTGTGATATGGTGAACATGCAGTAGACTACACCCAGACTGTAAATTAGTGTGATATGGTGAACATGCAGTAGACTACACCCAGACTGTAAATTAGTGTGATATGGTGAACATGCAGTAGACTACACCCAGACTCTGTAAATTAGTGTGATATGGTGAACATGCAGTAGACTACACCCAGACTCTGTAAATTAGTGTGATATGGTGAACATGCAGTAGACTACACCCAGACTGTAAATTAGTGTGATATGGTGAACATGCAGTAGACTACACCCAGACTCTGTAAATTAGTGTGATATGGTGAACATGCAGTAGACTATACCCAGACTCTGTAAATTAGTGTGATATGGTGAACATGCAGTAGACTACACCCAGACTGTAAATTAGTGTGATATGGTGAACATGCAGTAGACTACACCCAGACTGTAAATTAGTGTGATATGGTGAACATGCAGTAGACTATACCCAGACTCTGTAAATTAGTGTGATATGGTGAACATGCAGTAGACTACACCCAGACTCTGTAAATTAGTGTGATATGGTGAACATGCAGTAGACTACACCCAGACTCTGTAAATTAGTGTGATATGGTGAACTTGCAGTAGACTATACCCAGACTCTGTAAATTAGTGTGATATGGTGAACATGCAGTAGACTACACCCAGACTCTGTAAATTAGTGTGATATGGTGAACATGCAGTAGACTACACCCAGACTCTGTAAATTAGTGTGATATGGTGAACATGCAGTAGACTACACCCAGACTCTGTAAATTAGTGTGATATGGTGAACATGCAGTAGACTACACCCAGACTCTGTAAATTAGTGTGATATGGTGAACATGCAGTAGACTACACCCAGACTCTGTAAATTAGTGTGATATGGTGAACATGCAGTAGACTACACCCAGACTCTGTAAATTAGTGTGATATGGTGAACATGCAGTAGACTACACCCAGACTCTGTAAATTAGTGTGATATGGTGAACATGCAGTAGACTACACCCAGACTCTGTAAATTAGTGTGATATGGTGAACATGCAGTAGACTACACCCAGACTGTAAATTAGTGTGATATGGTGAACATGCAGTAGACTACACCCAGACTCTGTAAATTAGTGTGATATGGTGAACATGCAGTAGACTACACCCAGACTCTGTAAATTAGTGTGATATGGTGAACATGCAGTAGACTACACCCAGACTCTGTAAATTAGTGTGATATGGTGAACATGCAGTAGACTACACCCAGACTCTGTAAATTAGTGTGATATGGTGAACATGCAGTAGACTACACCCAGACTCTGTAAATTAGTGTGATATGGTGAACATGCAGTAGACTACACCCAGACTCTGTAAATTAGTGTGATATGGTGAACATGCAGTAGACTACACCCAGACTCTGTAAATTAGTGTGATATGGTGAACATGCAGTAGACTACACCCAGACTCTGTAAATTAGTGTGATATGGTGAATATGCAGTAGACTACACCCAGACTCTGTAAATTAGTGTGATATGGTGAACATGCAGTAGACTACACCCAGACTCTGTAAATTAGTGTGATATGGTGAACATGCAGTAGACTACACCCAGACTGTAAATTAGTGTGATATGGTGAACATGCAGTAGACTACACCCAGACTCTGTAAATTAGTGTGATATGGTGAACATGCAGTAGACTACACCCAGACTCTGTAAATTAGTGTGATATGGTGAACATGCAGTAGACTACACCCAGACTCTGTAAATTAGTGTGATATGGTGAACATGCAGTAGATTACACCCAGACTCTGTAAATTAGTGTGATATGGTGAACATGCAGTAGACTACACCCAGACTCTGTAAATTAGTGTGATATGGTGAACATGCAGTAGACTACACCCAGACTCTGTAAATTAGTGTGATATGGTGAACATGCAGTAGACTACACCCAGACTCTGTAAATTAGTGTGATATGGTGAACATGCAGTAGACTACACCCAGACTCTGTAAATTAGTGTGATATGGTGAACATGCAGTAGGCTACACCCAGACTCTGTAAATTAGTGTGATATGGTGAACATGCAGTAGACTACACCCAGACTCTGTAAATTAGTGTGATATGGTGAACATGCAGTAGACTACACCCAGACTCTGTAAATTAGTGTGATATGGTGAACGTGCAGTAGACTATACCCAGACTCTGTAAATTAGTGTGATATGGTGAACATGCAGTAGACTACACCCAGACTCTGTAAATTAGTGTGATATGGTGAACATGCAGTAGACTACACCCAGACTCTGTAAATTAGTGTGATATGGTGAACATGCAGTAGACTACACCCAGACTCTGTAAATTAGTGTGATATGGTGAACGTGCAGTAGACTATACCCAGACTCTGTAAATTAGTGTGATATGGTGAACGTGCAGTAGACTACACCCAGACTGTAAATTAGTGCGATATGGTGAACGTGCAGTAGACTATACCCAGACTCTGTAAATTAGTGTGATATGGTGAACATGCAGTAGACTACACCCAGACTCTGTAAATTAGTGTGATATGGTGAACATGCAGTAGACTACACCCAGACTCTGTAAATTAGTGTGATATGGTGAACATGCAGTAGACTACACCCAGACTCTGTAAATTAGTGTGATATGGTGAACATGCAGTAGACTACACCCAGACTCTGTAAATTAGTGTGATATGGTGAACGTGCAGTAGACTATACCCAGACTCTGTAAATTAGTGTGATATGGTGAACGTGCAGTAGACTACACCCAGACTGTAAATTAGTGCGATATGGTGAACATGCAGTAGACTACACCCAGACTGTAAATTAGTGTGATATGGTGAACATGCAGTAGACTATACCCAGACTCTGTAAATTAGTGTGATATGGTGAACATGCAGTAGACTACACCCAGACTCTGTAAATTAGTGTGATATGGTGAACATGCAGTAGACTACACCCAGACTCTGTAAATTAGTGTGATATGGTGAACATGCAGTAGACTACACCCAGACTCTGTAAATTAGTGTGATATGGTGAACATGCAGTAGACTACACCCAGACTCTGTAAATTAGTGTGATATGGTGAACATGCAGTAGACTACACCCAGACTGTAAATTAGTGTGATATGGTGAACATGCAGTAGACTACACCCAGACTGTAAATTAGTGTGATATGGTGAACATGCAGTAGACTACACCCAGACTCTGTAAATTAGTGTGATATGGTGAACATGCAGTAGACTATACCCAGACTCTGTAAATTAGTGTGATATGGTGAACATGCAGTAGACTACACCCAGACTGTAAATTAGTGTGATATGGTGAACATGCAGTAGACTACACCCAGACTCTGTAAATTAGTGTGATATGGTGAACATGCAGTAGACTACACCCAGACTCTGTAAATTAGTGTGATATGGTGAACATGCAGTAGACTACACCCAGACTGTAAATTAGTGTGATATGGTGAACATGCAGTAGACTATACCCAGACTCTGTAAATTAGTGTGATATGGTGAACATGCAGTAGACTACACCCAGACTGTAAATTAGTGTGATATGGTGAACATGCAGTAGACTACACCCAGACTCTGTAAATTAGTGTGATATGGTGAACATGCAGTAGACTACACCCAGACTCTGTAAATTAGGAAATCACTATTTGAGGAATGCGGATAGATGGACCTTTGTTTGGACGTGGAGGGATGCCTCTTATAAGCCCTGTCTGTCTGCAACACTCCCAGCATCCCCTCTGTTCTTCCATACAGGATGACTAACCTAACTTGTGTCCCATGATGAGCCGGGTTCGACGCCCGATGAGATGTAAATATACTATAAGTTCAACACAATGTGCAGGTGAATGAGGCTGAGGTGAGATCAGATAGATACTGAAGACAGTCTCTCCTCTCTGTGACCAATGCTCAAGATAAACAACAAGTCACAGATCATTGACAGGTACCTACAGTAGTGGCAGAGCACGCTCCACTCTCTGCTGCGTTAGTTCACACACACACACACACACACACTTGAGTGCTAACAGGTTCAGCTGGGGGTCAGAGGACATATGGGAGGTAGAGGAACGACAGGCCTGGGGCGGCCATGTTTGTTTTGATGCGTCTGACTGACTCCAGATCAGATACACACTGACAGGACAGACAGGCTTGGAGAGAAGGTTACTCTGACACACACACACAGACTGGTGAATCCAAGTGTGTATCAGTTGCTGTTGGTACAACCATGCACTGTATAGGCCTACAGTAGACTCAGACTGAGTCGTTTCTTTCCATTGTGTTTGTTTAATATTGGCCATGTCAAGGTTCATTCTAAATGTCCATTCTCTTGGCGAGACACAAACCCCACTTCTGTCTGTGTGTGTGTGTGTGTGCTGTAGGTCATGAATTAAGAAAATGTATATTGCCAATGACAAATATGAGAGGGGACAGTATTGCTAGCCCTTTCTTTGTAGTATTTGAATGAAGATATTGAATGACTGTCTGGTATCTGAGGTTGGACATCTTAATATGATTTAGTTATGAAACCATTGAACTAAATCCAGGTACACAGCCATTGACCTGCTCGCACAGAGACGTGTGTGTGTGTGTGTGTGTTGGGGCCAGTTGGGCCTTTTTCTGTTAATGTGCAACCTGATCTGGACTGTCTCTCTCTCTCCTCTCTCTCTCTCAAAGACAGCTGATTGAGCTGTGGGGGGGTGAAAGGTCAGAGGCTGTTGAAATCAAACTGATCAGCTTGGCTTTCAAAACAAAATCCAGCTGCAGAACACAAACTACTCATGGAACATTTCAGTCAGCAGAACTTCACTGCAGGTTATATTGGGGACATGGTTTGATAACCTTCTAGTTTACCTTATGCCTGGTTAGATTTCTCAGCAATACAACATATTTCTAGTGATCGGCTATCAGGAGCACATATTTACTGTTTACAGCTTCTATTTCCTCAGAAAGGTGTGTGTCACCTGTGAGACAGAACCTGATGGGCTTGTTCCAGGGCTCATCTTATGTCTGTATCCTGTTTGCTGTTTGTGTGAGCTGTATTTTCTGGCTTATTGGACTAGTGTCCACATGGAAGCAGTGGTGACAGGGTTAATTTACTAAAACACAGGCACCCAGAGATGGGGTTAGTGGTGCCTGTGATCGTATGAGAAAGAGCAGCAGGTGTGTGTGTGTGTGTGTGTGTGTGTGTGTGTGTAAACACAGCTCCATCTCTTTCCCCATTCCATGTGGAACCGAGGACCCAGAGCCCTAAAGAGCAGGAGCAAATGGTCTCCCATTAAGGCCGGCCCTGGTTCCTAGAAATCTGCTTATTTTAACACTTCCGTGCGGTGCTCTGAGCTATCTGTTTACTTTTACTAGAATGCATTCGTGGCTGAGGCTTCAGTAGCACACACAAGGTCTGCCATATTGAGTGATATCACTTACTTTAGGCAGGTTTCCATTGACCCAGGTTTATGTGACAAAATCCTTGCAAAATGTGTAATGGAAACGGCATTAATAGGATACATTTGAAAATAAATCTAATTTTTTTAAATCTGTTCGACAGGGGTGGATTTTTCTTTAGTCGAACTTTATTGCGACCAAATGATGATGGAAACAGTGTTTTTGAATAAATTATGATTTAGAGAATCATTTTGAAGGTATGCCGGGTAAGTCATCACGTATCTATAAAGCTCCACTTAATATTTAATTATAAATACTTAGACTTTGTTCTTGCTAACTACATTTTTTCTGCAATCAAAAAAGGCCCAACTGGCACAAATCATTCTCATGTGCCAACATATCATCACGATCCATGCCATGGTAAAACCTGCATTCCCGTAGAGTTTAAATGATTGGATGGGGAAACTTGCATCCAGCCAACTAGAAGAGCAAGACAAAGCAATTCAGGCTTTCTTGAAGGTCAGGACAACGATTGGCACATGAGAATGATTTGAATATGGCAAATATTAGTCTGTTTTTGCTTTCTCTCCATGCTGTCCTTTACTGGCTACCTGAGACATGAAACAGATAGGTGGGAGGGCATTATTAACGTATAAACGCCTAAATTGATCATGTAAACATTTCAACCACTTAATCTTCTTCGACACTCTAGGATTTTATGAATTAATGTATTTATTTTGGTCTACCGTCATTACGTTGAGTTGTTTTTATCATCACAAGATGCACCATAGCAGGTAATTGTCACATCTATTTTCCATGCAAACGTTCTAAATGTTGACAAAAAAATCACTGGACAAGTTAATGGAAACATTGTTACTATGTAATAACTATTACATCTTAGCTACTATGTAATAAATATTACATCCTAGCTACTATGTAATAACTATTACATCCTTGCTACTATGTAATAACTACTACATCCTAGCTACTATGTAATAACTATTACATTCTAGCTACTATGTAATAACTATTACATCCTAGCTACTATGTAATAACTATTACATCCTAGCTACTATGTAATAACTATTACATCCTAGCTACTGTGTAATAACTACTACATCCTAGCCTCTATGTAATAACTACTACATCCTAGCTACTATGTAATAACTACTACATCCTAGCTACTATGTAATAACTACTACATCCTAGCTATTGTGTAATAACTATTACATCCTAGCTACTATGTAATAACTATTACATCCTAGCTACTATGTAATAACTACTACATCCTAGCTACTATGTAATAACTACTACATCCTAGCTACTATGTAATAACTACTACATCCTAGCTACTATGTAATAACTACTACATCCTAGCTACTATGTAATAACTATTACATCCTAGCTACTATGTAATAACTATTACATCCTAGCTACTATGTAATAACTATTACATCCTAGCTACTATGTAATAACTATTACATCCTAGCTACTATGTAATAACTATTACATCCTAGCTACTATGTAATAACTACTACATCCTAGCTACTATGTAATAACTACTACATCCTAGCTACTATGTAATAACTATTACATCCTAGCTACTATGTAATAACTACTACATCCTAGCTACTATGTAATAACTATTACATCCTAGCTACTATGTAATAACTATTACATCCTAGCTACTATGTAATAACTACTACATCCTAGCTACTATGTAATAACTACTACATCCTAGCTACTATGTAATAACTACTACATCCTAGCTACTATGTAATAACTATTACATCCTAGCTACTATGTAATAACTATTACATCCTAGCTACTGTGTAATAACTATTACATCCTAGCTACTGTGTAATAACTACTACATCCTAGCTACTGTGTAATAACTATTACATCCTAGCTACTATGTAATAACTATTACATCCTAGCTACTATGTAATAACTACTACATCCTAGCTACTATGTAATAACTACTACATCCTAGCTACTATGTAATAACTACTACATCCTAGCTACTATGTAATAACTACTACATCCTAGCTACTATGTAATAACTACTACATCCTAGCTACTATGGGAAATAATGATGTTGACCTTCAATGATTTGCAACCGAAGTAACATACAGTGCATTCAGAAAGTATTCAGACCCCTTAACTTTTTCCACATTTTGTTACGTTACAGCCTTATTCCAAAATGGATGAAATAGTTTCCCCCCTCATCAATCTACACACAATACCCCATAATGACAAGCAAAAACAGTGTTTTAGAGGTCTGAGATCCTGACCGCTCTGGAGCAGGTTTTCATCAAGGATCTCTCTGTACTTTGCTCTGTTAATCTTTCCCTCGATCCTGACTAGTCTCCCAATCCCTGCCGCTGAAAACATCCCCACAGAATGATGCTGCCACCACCATGCCTCAACATAGGGATGCTGCCACCACCATGCTCCACCATAGGGATGCTGCTACCACCATGCTTCACCATAGGGATGGTGACATGTTTCCTCCAGTTGTGACGATTGGCATTCAGGCCAAAGAGTTCAATCTTCATTTCATCAGACCAGAGAATCTTGTTACTCATGGCCTGAGAGTCTTTAGGTGCCTTTTGGCAAACTCCAAGCGGGCTGTCATGTGCCTTTTACTGAGGAGTGGCTTCCGTCTGGCCACTCTACCAAAAAGGCCTGACAGGTGGAGTGCTGCAGAATTGGTTGTCCTTCTGGATGGTTCTCTCATCTCCACAAAGGAACTTTGGAGCTCTGTCAGAGTAATCATCGGGTCACCTCTCTGACCAAGGCCCTTCTCCCCTGATTACTCAGTTTAGCCGGACGGCCAGCTCTAGGAAGAGTCTTGGAGGTTCCAAACTTCTTCTACTTAAGAATGATGGAGGCCACTGTGTTCTTGGGGACCTTCAATGCTGCAGAAATGTTTTGGTACCCTTCCCCAGATCTGTGCTTCTACACAATCCTGTCTCGGAGCCCTATGGACAATTCCTTCGACCTCATGGCTTGGTTTTTGCTCTGACGTGCACTGTAAACTGTGGGACTTTATATAGACAGGTGTGTGCCTATCCAAGTCATGTCCAATCAATTGCATTTGCCACAGGTGAACTCCAAGTTGTAGAAACATCTCAAATAAGATATTTCTGTTTTTTATTTTTAAAACATTTCTAAAAACTTGTTTTTGCTTTGTCATTATGGGGTATTGTGTGTAGATTGATCATTTGTTTTATTTAATACATTTTAGAATAAGGCTGTAACGTAGCAAAATGTGGAAAAAGTCAAGGGGTCTGAATTCGTTCCAAATGCACTGTAGGGTGACAAATCTAACAATTGTGGGAAAAATGATTTCCACTTGGTCCCTAACATGCACTGGCATATTCTGCCAATCACTACTGTGTTCTCCCCTTCCAAAAAAACCAAAACACCAGGGACAGACAGACACCTGACCAGGGTGATGTGTTGAGATTGGGTGGGTGGGTGGGTGGGTGGGGGGTGGGGGGTTTTGAAGCATGTGCTGGATGTGTGACACTACTTCCTCTTCTTAGCCCTGCCCTCAGGGTCCCCACTTCCTCTTTCTGGGTCTGATATTTTGTGGTCTGTGTATCACCTCTTTGCTTGGTAGTAGTCATTTCTGAGCCTGCTGGAGTTTTTCCTGACCACATGACCTTAAAACATTTTGGGCCCACATTATAGGCTACAACGAGTTCTTCCTGGCCTGCTCATCTGGTCACTAGAAACTCCTGACCCTGTAAACTTTTCATAGCTTTGCTACCAAACGTTTCCATATAATATAGCCTACACCATCACAATGAAGACATTATTTATTTTAGACAGATCCAAGGAAACATGATATGAAGAAAATGTAGTCTATTTCAGAAGAACAGAATAGCATCTTCTGAGTTGTCCTTATGCTAGGTCCTGATCTGGCTATGCCAAATGGCTGTGGGCTACACTAGTTCATTTAGCAGACGAGATTTGCTTAGAATTCCAAGGCGTTATTTCGTAGTTTGAAGAATATAATTGAACATAGCTGAATAAAATAGAAAGTATATTTTCTCCAAACGATTTGAGGGAGTGAACACATGCGGCTATTCTGTGTTGAGTGGTTAACAAAGACACAGGTCCTCCTATATGCTTCATTTAGAGATATTTATGTAACTTTAGTTGTGAAACATGTTGGGCTGTATGTTTAGATGTTTAATACATTCTAAGGCAGCATGATGAGACTAATGATGTTTTTTTTAAGCAGCATGAAAGGTATGAGCTCTGCTTTGTTTTTTGATGCAGGCTGTACACACCTCATCAGTCTCTCATTCACAATTTGACAAGCACTTTATAATGCCTCGAATCTCCCGGCTGCATCCCCTTTGTGTGGCCGTAACGCCCCTAATGAATCCATGCCTTTCTGCCCTTGGGCTGAATATAATCATTATAATTCCCTTCTCCCGGCTGTGTTTTATTCATTTGACCTTTTATTTAACTAGGCAAGTCAGTTAAGAACAAATTCTTATTTTCAATGACGGCCTACCATGGAACAGTGGGTTAACTGCCTTGTTCAGGGGCAGAATGACAGATTTGTACCTTGTCAGCTCGGGGATTCGATCTTGCAACCTTTCGGTTACTCGTCCAACGCTCTAACCACTAGGCTATGCTGCCGCCCCGGCTGCGTGCCTAAGCACCTCTCACTCAAATGGCTCTTCGTCACTTGATCGGGTCTTTCTCAGAGGTTACAATTAGAGACAGACACCGGGGATGCAACTGCGTGTGCATCGCTATCCAATTCTGAGGTGCATATTGAAGATATAGGAAGAACTCTCCACATTTACTTTTTATCAGCCAACAAGATGTTTAGGCCTAACGAACAGAAAAAGCACTAGCCTATCTCAATCTACTATCCCCCACAGTACAAAAGTTGACCTATTCTGTGCGAGAAATAAATATTCCAAACAGTTGTGGGATGTGAAAGATCCCAAATTAATACAACAACTAGCAGAAACTGTTTTAAGCAATGAACCTGACGCAACAGATGAGAACATTTAGCTTAAAACGTTGATAAACTATTAGGCTATTTCTTCACATTATAAACACAGCAATGCGTACACAACAGTAGGCTATAAGCATGAATGTTCCATTAGCAGGTAAACACCATTCTCAAAGGGACCACAAATGTGATTATGCAAGTAATGCTGTTATTATAAAGGTGCATTTTTATGGTGAAATGATCTCCCCACACTTGAAACTTACGCACTACATATGCATGCTAGTTAGGCTCTACACCGGTTGGAAAGTGGATTAGTGTGCTTCGTTTTAAGAAATGATCTGGCCAATAGTTGTGATACAGACCTAATTTAAACATTATTGGTCTAGGCTACATGAAGAGTGTGATTATGGGCATCGTTCACAGGTAATAATACATAATTCACAGGTGATAATACATCATTCACAGGTGATAATACATCATTCACAGGTAATAATACATCATTCACAAGTAATAATACATCATTCACAGGTGATAATACATCATTCACAGGTGATAATACATCATTCACAGGTGATAGGCTAGTAATGTCACTCATCACACTATTATTGATTTAATGTTGTCTTTACGTATACTAAATCATGTATATGTGAAATTTGTGTTGATTTAAAATGGACCATTATCATGCACCTGTCTCGAAACAGGGGCAGCGGGGAAAATACATGTCATCTACAATATGCACTTAAATAGAGAATGGAGGACGCTTTTCCTGTGGTTCAGGCAGGCAGGTAGCAAGTTTGGTAGGCTACTAATAACCATCAGCATCAGAGCATGGAGAAACCTAGTTACCATGACTAAATGGTCAAGTTAAATTTGACTGCCGTCATGACTCCGCTGGTCTGGCGGTAATACGGTCACCGTAACAACCCTATCTGAGTCCATATTTCCTCCTAAATGCATTAGAAGAAATCTGCAGGCCTCAATCCCAAATGAATTTACTGTCCAACTCAACACCACTTTATTGGCAGGAAGAACATGAACAACATTACCAAAGCAGAACGATAGGAATAGATGAGAAAATGAAGGTAGCCTACTGAATATGGATTGATTATATAACACACTCAATCAGCCTGTTATGTGAACGGGATGACGTAAAGACAAACTCTTTTTATATCCTACACACACACACACACACACACACACACAGTATTCACACCCACACTTTCTCCTAGGCTGTTAAGTGAGGGTGAAGACACTGTAAAGACTATCTGTCTGTCCTACTATCCCTCCAGCTCAGTACTCAGACAGAGAAAGTTTTTTCTAAAGTGCTTAAAGCTGTTGGATATCAGCACTTCCGTCAGTGTTTAAATCACTCCTTCCCTTAGTGTTGTTAGCAGCACCTCCGCTCGCTGTCCTCCCTCTCTAAGCTCCGTCTCAGCAGAACACTTATCTAGCAGGATTAGTAACGCTGGAAAGCTATTTTAATAGCTACTATATGACACAGATATGCTTTATTTGATAAAAACATTCCTCTTTTGCTCACAGGGAGTTATTCACAGGCGCTGACATATTTTCTGTGTGATGGTGGGCTTGCTTGTGCTTGTTTAATGTGTGTGTGCAGCATTCCTGTCTGGTGTTAAATTCACCAGAAACCCCTTCATGTTTGGTGATAGTAAAGGCGTTGCTGAGCAGATCCTGAGTTTCTGTTATAGTGACTCCCATGATGATGTCACTAGTATTAGCACCTTGAGACGGCACTTACCGAGACGGCCACCATCGGCAACAGCCCTCTACGCTCACTGACTAAGCTCCCAAAACATCTTACCCCTTCTCTCTCGCTCTCCCTCAGCCTTCCTCGCTTCCTGTTCTTCTCTCTCGCTCTCCCTCAGCCTTCCTCGCTTCCTGTTCTTCTCTCTGTTTGTCCCTGCTAGCCCATCTCTCACTGTCTCTCACTCTCTCTCTCTCACTCTCTCTGTCTCTCTCTGTCTCTCGCTCTGTCTCTCTCTCTGTCTCTCTCTCTCTCTCTCTCTGCTAGCCCATGTCTCTCTCTCTCGCTCTCTCTCTCACTGTCTCTCACTGTCTCTCACTGTCTCTCTCTGTCTCTCTCTGCTAGCCCATGTCTCTCTCTCTCGCTCTCTCTCTCACTGTCTCTCACTGTCTCTCACTGTCTCTCACTGTCTCTCGCTCTCTCTCTCTCGGTCTCTCTCTGTCTCTCTCTCTGTCTCTCTCTCTGTCTCTCTGTGTTTCTGTCTCTGTCTCTCTCTCTCTGTCTCTCTGTCTCTCTGTTTCTGGCTCTGTGCGTGTGAATGTAGATGCCAGCTAGGTCAAAGGCAGGCATAGTTGTCATACTTTAAAGTGAGCAGCTCCCTGCTAATCCCCCCCCTGATGTGGCGAGAGGGGGAGGGACAGTCGAAGAGATTGGGAGAGAGAGAAAAAGCGCGTTGCAAAGAGAGAGACCCCTCGGACAACAACAGTAACACAATTAGACTCAACCAAACCATGAGAAAACAAATATATTATTAAAAAACCCAACATCTAGTGGAAAGCCTTCCCAGAAGAGTGGAGGCTGTTAGAGCAGCAAAGGGGGGACCTGCTATGCGGAGCGGAGCAGGTGAACCCAAGAGCAGACTCAGACGAGGAAACTGGGATAAGGTAACCAAGGTATTTATTGAAAAACAGGGGGAAGATGGGATGAAGGCCAGGGAAAGCTCTGGCAGGTTGCAGGGAGCCAGGTGCTGAGGCTGAGGCTGGAGCGAGGGCAGTTAGGGATGGGGAAGCAGGTCCGGAGAGGAAGCCAAGGAAACAGTAGAGTGGGGAGTCCAGGACAGGGTAGCAGGACTGACGAGACGTGGGACTGAAGACAGGGACCGGAGTCATAGTGGACAGAACTGTAGTGGAGAGGAAAACAGCGTCAGGCAAGGGAAAACAGGATCTATGCAGGAACAAACGGCTAAAAACGCAGACTGACTGAGCAGAGGTTACAATCTGGCAGTGTGGAAGTGGCAGGACTGAGTATTTGATTATGTCTTGATTATGGAACAGGTGCAGCTGGGGATCTGCTCTGCCTCCAGCACACCTGTCTCCGCCCACACAATCACACACAGAGAGAGAGGAAGAGGGAGCGAGCGCTGGGGGAGTGGGGGCAGGTTAGGGAGACACAGGATGAGCAGTAGAGGGCGTGAGCAGATGTAACAGGACCAACTCCATATTAATGCCCATGGTTTTGGAATGAGATGTTCAACGAGCAGGTGTCCACATACTTTTGATCATATTGTGTACTATAAAGTACAAAAGCTATGGTCAGAATTAGAACGTTGGCTGTCAAGAAGTATTACAATGTAAATGAAGATTTAATCCGTCTGTCAGCATATTTCAAGACATGGCATATGAGTGCCGGAAATCAACCAATCCTCCGTCACTAACACGATGGAAAGGTCAAATGCTTTATTATCTGATGGTTGAAAGTGTGTGGGTGACGGAGAGGAACATTGGTTTAAAGTGATGAGAGTGATGCGGAAGATGGGGGTGTGAGCAGGTGGGTCTGGGCAGGGGTGATGTTGTGGATGTTTGTGTGCATCTGTATGTGTATGTTATGTATTGTAAAAAAAGAATAATAAAAACATTGGAAAAAAAGAACATGCCCTGGCATTCCGTCTGGCCCGGCGGCCAGACTGTTAATTGTTCATCTGTTTCAAAGTTTTGCTCCCATCGGAGCTCTCTTCATAATTTAGCTCTCATCCAGAAGGATTTACAGGAGAAATTGCTCAAGGGGAAATCGATTTCTTTTTCACCTAGTCTCCTCTTGATTTAAACCAGCAACCTTTTGGTTACTGGTCCAACTCTCTTACCCGCTAGGCTACCTGATCACACAGTCTTCCAGAAAAACAGGGGCTTTCATGCAAGGCATAGTGTTATATTCCTTGAAATGAACATTAAAGGCATTTAGCTCATTTGGGAGTTCTGCATTGCTGGGCAAGTCATGTCTGGGTTTCCTTTAGTAATCTGATATCATCTACAAGTCCTGCCACGTAAAGTGAGCTCAAAAGTATTGGGACAGTGACTCATTTTGTTGTTCTTTTGTCTCTGTACTCTAGCACTTTGAAATTATATAATGACTATGAGGTTAATGATACAATGACTATGAGGTTAATGATACAATGACTATGAGGTAAATTATACAATGACTATGAGGTCAATGATACAATGACTATGAGGTCAATGATACAATGACTATGAGGTCAATGATACAATGACTATGAGGTCAATGATTCAATGACTATGAGGTCAATTATACAATGACTATGAGGTTAATGATACAGTAACTAGGTTAATGATACAATGACTATGAGGTCAATTATACAATGACTATGAGGTTAATGATACAGTAACTAGGTTAATGATACAATGACTATGAGGTCAATGATACAATGACTATGAGGTCAATGATACAATGACTATGAGGTCAATGATACAATGACTATGAGGTCAATGATACAATGACTACGAGGTCAATGATACAATGACTACGAGGTCAATGATACAATGACTACGAGGTCAATGATACAATGACTACGAGGTCAATGATACAATGACTACGAGGTCGATGATACAATGACTACGAGGTCAATGATACAATGACTACGAGGTCGATGATACAATGACTACGAGGTCAATGATACAATGACTACGAGGTCAATGATACAATGACTACGAGGTCAATGATACAATGACTACGAGGTCAATGATACAATGACTACGAGGTCAATGATACAATGACTACGAGGTCAATGATACAATGACTACGAGGTCAATGATACAATGACTACGAGGTCAATGATACAATGACTACGAGGTCAATGATACAATGACTACGAGGTCAATGATACAATGACTACGAGGTCAATGATACAATGACTACGAGGTCAATGATACAATGACTACGAGGTCAATGATACAATGACTACGAGGTCAATGATACAATGACTACGAGGTCAATGATACAATGACTACGAGGTCAATGATACAATGACTACGAGGTCAATGATTCAATGACTATGAGGTCAATTATACAATGACTATGAGGTTAATGATACAGTAACTAGGTTAATGATACAATGACTATGAGGTCAATTATACAATGACTATGAGGTTAATGATACAGTAACTAGGTTAATGATACAATGACTACGAGGTCAATGATACAATGACTACGAGGTCAATGATACAATGACTACGAGGTCAATGATACAATGACTACGAGGTCAATGATACAATGACTACGAGGTCAATGATACAATGACTACGAGGTCAATGATACAATGACTACGAGGTCAATGATACAATGACTACGAGGTCAATGATACAATGACTACGAGGTCAATGATACAATGACTACGAGGTCAATGATACAATGACTACGAGGTCAATGATACAATGACTACGAGGTCAATGATACAATGACTACGAGGTCAATGATACAATGACTACGAGGTCAATGATACAATGACTACGAGGTCAATGATTCAATGACTACGAGGTCAATGATACAATGACTACGAGGTCAATGATACAATGACTACGAGGTCAATGATACAATGACTACGAGGTCAATGATTCAATGACTACGAGGTCAATGATACAATGACTACGAGGTCAATGATACAATGACTACGAGGTCAATGATACAATGACTACGAGGTCAATGATACAATGACTACGAGGTCAATGATTCAATGACTATGAGGTTAATGATACAGTAACTAGGTTAATGATACAATGACTATGAGGTCAATTATACAATGACTATGAGGTTAATGATACAGTAACTAGGTTAATGATACAATGACTATGAGGTTAATGATACAGTAACTAGGTTAATGATACAATGACTATGAGGTCAATTATACAATGACTATGAGGTTAATGATACAGTAACTAGGTTAATGATACAATGACTATGAGGTCAATTATACAATGACTATGAGGTTAATGATACAATGACTATGATGTTAATGATACAATGACTATGAGGTCAATGATACAATGACTATGAGGTCAATGATACAATAACTATGAGGTCAATGATACAATGACTATGAGGTCAATGATACAATGACTATGAGGTCAATGATACAATGACTATGAGGTCAATGATACAATGACTATGAGGTCAATGATTCAATGACTATGAGGTCAATGATACAATGACTATGAGGTCAATGATACAATGACTATGAGGTCAATGATACAATGACTATGAGGTCAATGATACAATGACTATGAGGTCAATGATTCAATGACTATGAGGTCAATGATACAATGACTATGAGGTCAATGATACAATGACTATGAGGTTAATGATACAGTAACTAGGTTAATGATACAATGACTATGAGGTCAATTATACAATGACTATGAGGTTAATGATACAGTAACTAGGTTAATGATACAATGACTATGAGGTCAATGATACAATGACTATGAGGTCAATGATACAATGACTATGAGGTCAATGATACAATGACTATGAGGTCAATGATACAATGACTACGAGGTCAATGATACAATGACTACGAGGTCAATGATACAATGACTACGAGGTCAATGATACAATGACTACGAGGTCAATGATACAATGACTACGAGGTCAATGATACAATGACTACGAGGTCAATGATACAATGACCAAGAGGTCAATGATACAATGACTACGAGGTCAATGATACAATGACTACGAGGTCAATGATACAATGACTACGAGGTCAATGATACAATGACTACGAGGTCAATGATACAATGACTACGAGGTCAATGATACAATGACTACGAGGTCAATGATACAATGACTACGAGGTCAATGATACAATGACTACGAGGTCAATGATACAATGACTACGAGGTCAATGATACAATGACTACGAGGTCAATGATACAATGACTACGAGGTCAATGATACAATGACTACGAGGTCAATGATACAATGACTACGAGGTCAATGATACAATGACTACAAGGTCAATGATACAATGACTACGAGGTCAATGATACAATGACTACGAGGTCAATGATACAATGACTACGAGGTCAATTATACAATGACTATGAGGTTAATGATACAGTAACTAGGTTAATGATACAATGACTATGAGGTCAATTATACAATGACTATGAGGTTAATGATACAGTAACTAGGTTAATGATACAATGACTACGAGGTCAATGATACAATGACTACGAGGTCAATGATACAATGACTACGAGGTCAATGATACAATGACTACGAGGTCAATGATACAATGACTACGAGGTCAATGATTCAATGACTACGAGGTCAATGATACAATGACTACGAGGTCAATGATACAATGACTACGAGGTCAATGATACAATGACTACGAGGTCAATGATTCAATGACTACGAGGTCAATGATACAATGACTACGAGGTCAATGATACAATGACTACGAGGTCAATGATACAATGACTACGAGGTCAATGATACAATGACTACGAGGTCAATGATTCAATGACTATGAGGTTAATGATACAGTAACTAGGTTAATGATACAATGACTATGAGGTCAATTATACAATGACTATGAGGTTAATGATACAGTAACTAGGTTAATGATACAATGACTATGAGGTTAATGATACAGTAACTAGGTTAATGATACAATGACTATGAGGTCAATTATACAATGACTATGAGGTTAATGATACAGTAACTAGGTTAATGATACAATGACTATGAGGTCAATGATACAATGACTATGAGGTTAATGATACAATGACTATGAGGTTAATGATTCAATGACTATGATGTTAATGATACAATGACTATGAGGTCAATGATACAATGACTATGAGGTCAATGATACAATAACTATGAGGTCAATGATACAATGACTATGAGGTCAATGATACAATGACTATGAGGTCAATGATACAATGACTATGAGGTCAATGATATAATGACTATGAGGTCAATGATTCAATGACTATGAGGTCAATGATACAATGACTATGAGGTCAATGATACAATGACTATGAGGTCAATGATACAATGACTATGAGGTCAATGATACAATGACTATGAGGTCAATGATTCAATGACTATGAGGTCAATGATACAATGACTATGAGGTCAATGATACAATGACTATGAGGTCAATGATACAATGACTATGAGGTCAATGATACAATGACTATGAGGTTAATGATACAGTAACTAGGTTAATGATACAATGACTATGAGGTCAATTATACAATGACTATGAGGTTAATGATACAGTAACTAGGTTAATGATACAATGACTATGAGGTCAATGATACAATGACTATGAGGTCAATGATACAATGACTATGAGGTCAATGATACAATGACTATGAGGTCAATGATACAATGACTATGAGGTCAATGATACAATGACTATGAGGTCAATGATACAATGACTATGAGGTCAATGATACAATGACTATGAGGTCAATGATACAATGACTATGAGGTCAATGATTCAATGACTATGATGTTAATGATACAATGACTATGAGGTCAATGATAAAATTACTATGATGTTAATGGTACAATGGCTATGAGGTTAATGATACAATGACTATGAGGTTAATGATACAGTAACTAGGTTAATGATACAATGACTATGAGGTTAAAGTGCAGACTGTCAGCTGTAATTTGAGGGTATTTCCATCCATATTGGGTGAACCTATAGAAATTACAGCACTTTTTGTACATTAACCCCCCCATTTTAAGGGACCAAAAGTATTCGGACAAATTCTCTTATACAGTATGTGTATTAAAGTAGGTCCCACATTCCTAGAACGCAATGATTCCATCAAGCTTGTGACTCTACAAACTTGTTGGATGCATTTGCTGTTTGTTTTGGTTGTGTTTCAGATTATTTTCTGCCCAATAGAAATGAATGGTGAATAATGCATTGTGTCATTTTAGAGTCACTTTTACTGTAAATTAGAATAGAATATGTTTCTGAACACTTCTACATTAATGTGGATGCTAGCATGATTACGGATCATCATGCATGAATTGTGAATAATGATGAGTAAGAAAGTTACAGGCACACATATATACTCCCCCTAAGACATGCTGAACTCTCACAATTACAAGAACAGGGGAGGTTAGCATTTTCCGGGGGGCAGGGTATGATACAGTATTTGTACGTCTGTAACTTTCTGACTCAGTATTTGGTCCCCATGAGGACAGTAAAACAAACCTGTGTGTGGGCCCAGCCTCCTCTCTCCATAGGCCATTGTCAGGAGCACAAGGCTTTCTTGGTCAGATTTCCATCCCACACAGACGCTTATGGATTGGTCAACAACAACCGGCATGCAGCTGCTCTAGCCAATCAGCAGGTTGCCTGCCCCAGCCCTGCCCTTGCCCCAAAATAACACTGTAAATACACTGCAGTCTCTATCAGGCTATTAAAGGTGCCCCAGTGTGTTTGCAAACAAGGCCTTGTTGTTAGCACGTATGAATGTGAGAACCATGCCTCCCAGTGTTTCAGTGAGCCTATGAGACGAGAGTTCAGTGCAAGTCTGTGTCTCCTCATACCGCTGAAACTAATGTCTGAATATATCCAGTAGGTTTGGATGCAAACCATAAGCTGAGGATGGAGAGACCCCAGCAGAGAGGTGGAAGAGGGGAAGCGTTGGGTACGCTGGCCCTTTTTAAAGCACAACACGCTTCCCCTTAAAAAAGCCTAACTAAATCAGCCTGCTGAATCTCTCTGTTGTTGGTGGTGTGTCACCCTGGGGCAGATCCTGATTGATTAGTCAAAGGCCACATTCTAAAACACACTGACCAACCAATCAATACGCTCGACATACAGCTCTGTCCACAATGCTCTCCAGAGCCATACTGTGGTGTGAGATAGAGTTTGGCCATCATAATTTCAACCAATAGCATTAGGATAAACATAACTATATTATATAACTAGAACACATAGCTGATAATACTCAAGGGCCCAGAGAATTTGCAGAATTCTAAATCCTGTTTGATTGAAGGTCCATAAAAATGTGTTGTATTGAAGAGGTCATGACCTTTAGAGAATTAACCTATGTTCAGCATGCTGTTCCATTGTCCGAGGTCACATAGCCAGGAAATGCATACAACAACAGTGTTGTTGGTTCTGATTGGTTATATATTTAGTAAATGCTGTTCAGTGACAAAATGATCTCATCAGGGTACGAGAGACAGCCAGATGTTCAGGATTTTCTTATCCTTACTACTGTACCTAGCAACTGTCCCATTCACCTTCTTATCACTTTGATTATCACTTACTGTGGTATCACCATGGTTATCTGTATGAGTAACAGCTGCAACCCAGGAGGAGTTAGCTGAAACCCACTAGTTGGTCCTGCCCATCATGTGGGAAACACGGGCCATGTTCAAGAGAATCAAAAATCTGATTTATTCTGGGTCAACTGGGACTGACTGATCTACAAAATAGTTATTTGTGATGCAAGGTTTTTAATGTCACTTGCACAGTGAAATGCCTTTTGTACATCAGTGAATCACGGCTTGCTGGCAGTGCCGTCTGCAATGTTGAACAAGCCCACTGCCTTCCACAACAGCACTGAGGGGAGGAATTGGGTTTTTGTTTTGTCTTGATTTGTTTTGTCTGGTCGTTCCTTTGAGTGATCACATGACTTGAGGTTCTTGTAAACATGAACCCTGTGACCCAGGCAATCACAGGGTCGCTCTGTGTGTGTGAGTCAGTTGTTATGCAACCTCGTTTCTGGTAAAGGGAACCTCACACTTCCTGTAAAATCACTACTACATGAAGAAGGAGCTTTTCTCCTCTGTAGAGACTCTGAGGGGTTCAGCCTATCAGGGAGGTTGGTACAAAGATCTTTAGTGGTTCACCCTATCAGACGTGTCTGAACAGGATCGGTACAGAGACTCCGCTACACAGCCAACTGGAGGGGCCAGAAAAAAGACCCTCAGGGACACAGACTATGAGACCTTGGCGTGGTACAGCATAGTGGAGAGGTGTGGCTGGGGAGTGAACTGAGTCACTTCTCTGGGGTCAGGCTGTCGAGACACTGTCTTCCATCTCTCATCTGTGTGTCAACACCAGACCTGAATCGGGAAACAGGATAGGATCTCGTAAAGGGGCAAAATGGGAATGGGAAGTAGGTAGAAGCTGCCCTTAGCGACTGATACAGGGTCAGATGTTATTTAATTAATCCCTCTAATGATTTAGGATTGTGAGTAGGGTAATCTGGTCAAATACTACCTAGAGTGCAGATTTGCACCAGCAGAGGGGGCTAAACTATTTTCTGAACAGACTGGAGAGAAACTCTTACCTGTGTACAGGTAGAATGTGTGGTTGTGGTGGGAGTGAGGGAGGGGGGTTAAAGGACACAGACTGAGTGAACACAGTGCACAGTTCCTGAATGTACAATCCACATATCACTTATTTTTTTAGTAAGCTATCATTCAATCAGTATCAACCTGTTTGGACCAACTTTTCCTTAAAATAATCACAAGGACGGACATGTTTAAAAAAAGTTATCATTGTTGTCATGGTATGGGAAATCTGTGATTCAGTTTGTTGTGGTTGTTCACCTAAATGGTTTGTGCAACGTTTGATTCTGCCTCTGTACTGATGCCTTTGTCTCAGCAATGTCATTCCTTAGGCTGGTAGCTGATGGAAAATGCCCTCATTCATTTCCAGTCAGTCATTGTTAATAGCAGAGGGAGTTGTTGCTCACATGATTGAACAGCATTCTGTCATGTAACAGACAACATTATGGTCTGCTACCATTCTGTTGAAGATACCAAGCACTATAAACATGTCATACCTGTGTGTGTTATCAGAGAGCCTTATCGCTCGGAGAGCCTTATCACTGTGGAAGTGTGTGTGTGGACACTGTGGAAGTGTGTGTGTGTGTCAGTGGAGTTTGTGCGATTCAACGGCGTCACGCCCCTTCTCTCAATCAGAAACGTAGCTGCCCCCTCTTTCTTGGCATTTGTGTCTGTGTTTTTGTGTGCGTTTCAGCCATACTCACAGCTCACAGGGAAGGGGAATGGATTTCCCAGCTTGGGGGCAGAGTTCTGTGGGAGTTCTGTGTGTGTGTGTTTGACAGGGGGCATCTGCTGCGGGGTTCCGGACACTGAGTCCCCTTTGTTCCTCCCACGGACAGCGATATTCTGGACACCCTGGCATTCATTTATGAGGAGGAGGAGGAGGAAACGCAGTTGGTTTGGGGAGGAAGGGGCAGTGACTAACCCTGTCCCTGTGACTCTTTGAGTGGAGAGGCGCGGTGTCACGAGCAGAGACCAGAGAGAGACTGTATAAGAGCTCAACCCAGCTAGCAGAGTACTCTCTCTGAGTGTCTGTATGAACGGTGTGTAGTGGTAGAGGTGTCTGGAATACAGTAACAGACAGTATGTTGATCTGACGATTGTTGAATTGTCCTTCTCCCTGGTAAGGATGTAGGATCATCCGTGTCGTGATCTTTCCCCCCTTCTGCCTCTGTTTCCATCTGGCTGTGGGATTGTCTCTCTTTGGATATAATAGGATACAATATGACTGGACTCTGGAATTTCCTTATGTGTTGGGTTGTGCTACTGACCGTATCAGCAGTTTGTGACTGGACAGTAAGCAAGAAATTAGATATAATTTGTGACTGGACTGTAAGCAAGGAATGAGATATAATTTGTCCCTGGGCAAATAGGTTGTTTGAATACATGCTTTGTGTGGTGGGTTGGTGAGTAGACTGGCTTCATTGAGTCACAGATATATCCTTGTATAATGGATAACTTGCCATGGAGAATGGAACAGTCATGTTTATATAAGATTGGATGGAAATCTCAGTTATGTACATCCGAACTGCTACTGTAACTGTTACTGTAAC
This sequence comes from Oncorhynchus mykiss, assembly GCF_057628025.1. Taxonomy (NCBI): domain Eukaryota; kingdom Metazoa; phylum Chordata; class Actinopteri; order Salmoniformes; family Salmonidae; genus Oncorhynchus; species Oncorhynchus mykiss. The sequence continues at coordinate 49,094,594 of NC_143038.1, forward strand.
TAGCTGTTACTGTTACTGCTCCTGTTACTGCTACTGCTACTGCAACTGTTACTGTAACTGCTACTGTTACTGTAACTAGTTGTTACTACTACTGTAACTGCTACTGCAACTGTTACTGTAACTGCAACTGTTACTGTTACTGCAACTGTTACTGTTACTGCAACTGTTACTGTTACTGCAACTGTTACTGTTACTGCTATTGCTACTGCAACTGTTACTGTAACTGCAACTGTTACTGTTACTGCAACTGTTACTGTTACTGCTATTGCTACTGCAACTGTTACTGCTACTGTAGCTGTTACTGCTACTGTAACTGCTACTGTTACTGCTACTGTAACTGCTGCTGCTACTGTAACTGCTACTGCTACTGTAACTGCTACTGCAACTGTTACTGTAACTGCAACTGTTACTGTTACTGCAACTGTTACTGTTACTGCAACTGTTACTGTTACTGCAACTGTTACTGTTACTGCTATTGCTACTGCAACTGTTACTGTAACTGCAACTGTTACTGTTACTGCAACTGTTACTGTTACTGCTATTGCTACTGCAACTGTTACTGCTACTGTAGCTGTTACTGCTACTGTAACTGCTACTGTTACTGCTACTGTAACTGCTGCTGCTACTGTAACTGCTACTGCTACTGTAACTGCTACTGTTACTGTTACTGCTAATGTTACTGCAACTTCTACTGTTACTGTAACTGCTACTTCTACTGTAACTGTTACTGTTACTGCTACTGTAACTGCTACTGTAACTGCTACTGTTACTGCTACTGCAATTGCTACTGTAACTGCTACTGTTACTGTAACTGCAACTGTTACTGTTACTGCTAGTGTTACTGTAACTGCTACTGTTACTGCAACTGCTACTGTTACTGCTACTGTTACTGCTACTGTAACTGCTACTGTTACTGCTACTGTAACTGCTACTGTAACTGCCTCTGTAACTGTTACTGCTACTGTTACTGTAACTGTTACTGCTACTGCAACTGCAACTTTTACTGTTACTGCAACTGCTACTGCTACTGTAACTGCTACTGCTACTGTAACTGTTACTGCTACTGCAACTGCAACTTCTACTGCTACTGCAACTGATACTGCTACTGTTACTGTTACTGCAACTGCTAATGTTACTGCTAGTGTTACTGCTAGTGTTACTGCTACTGTAACTGCTACTGTAACTAACTGTTACTGTTACTTCTACTGTTACTGCACCTGTTACTGTTACTTCTACTGTTACTGCACCTGCTACTGTTACTGTTACTGTTACTGCTACTGTTACTGTAACTGTTACTGCTACTGTAACTGTTACTGCAACTGCTACTGTAACTGTTACTGTAACTGATACTGCAACTGTTACTGATACTGTTACTGTTACTGCAACTGTTACTGATACTGTTACTGTTACTGTAACTGCTACTGTTACTGATACTGCTACTGTTACTGCTACTGTTACTGATACTGCAACTGTTACTGTTACTGCAACTGTTACTGATACTGTTACTGACTGATACTGTTACTGTAACTGTTACTGCTACTGCTACTATTACTGCTACTGGTACTGCTACTGGTACTGCTACTGTAACTGCTAATGCTATTGTAACTGCTACTGTAACTATTACTGCTACTGCAACTGTAACTGCTACTGTTACTGTAACTGCTACTGTAACTATTACTGTTACTGCTACTGTTACTGCTACTGTTATTGCAACTGTTACTTTTACTGCTACTGCAACTGCTACTGTAACTGCTACTGTTACTGTAACTGTTACTGCTACTGCTGCTGCTACTGTTACTGCAACTGCTACTGTTACTGTTACTGCTACTGTAACTGCAACTAACTGTTACTGTAACTTACTGTTACTTCTACTGTTACTGCACCTGCTACTGTTACTGCTACTGTAACTGTAACTGTTACTGCACCTGCTACTGTTACTGCTACTGTAACTGTAACTGTTACTGCTACTGTTACTGCAACTGCAACTGCAACTGCTACTGTTATTGTTACTGTAACTTCTACTGCAACTGTTACTGCTACTGCTACTGTTACTGATACTGCAACTGTTACTGCTACTGTAACTGTTACTGTAACTGATACTGTAACTGTTACTGTTACTGCTACTGCTACTGTTACTGATACTGCAACGGATACTGCAACTGTTACTGATACTGATACTGCTACTGTTACTGCTACTGTTACTGCTACTGTTACTGATACTGCAACTGATACTGTAACTGCTACTGCTACTGCTACTGTTACAGCTACTGTTACTGTTACTGCTACTGTTACTGTAACTGCTATTGTTACTGCTACTGCTACTGTTACTGCTACTGTTACTGTTACTGCTACTGCTACTGTAACTGTTACTGTAACTATTACTGCTACTGTTACTGCTACTGTTACTGCTACTGTTACTGCTACTGCTACTGCTACTGTTTTTGCAGCTGTTACTTTTACTGCTACTGCTACTGTTACTGCAACTGCTACTGTTACTGCTAATGTTACTGCTACTGTAACCTCTACTGTAACTAACTGTTACTGTAACTAACTGTTACTGTTACTGTAACTGCTACTGTTGCTGCTACTGTAACTATTACTGCTACGGTTACTGCTACTGTTACTGGTAGCTGTTACTGCTACTGTCACTGCTACTGCTACTTCTATTGCTACTGTTACTGCTACTGCAATTGTTACTGCTACTGCTACGGTTACTTCTATTGCTACTGTTACTGATACTGCTGCTGTTGCTGTTACTTATACTGTTACTGCTACTGTAACTGTTACTGCTACTGCTACTGGTACTGCAACTGTTACTGCAACTGTTTCCGTTACTGATACTGCTACTGTTACTGCGACTGTTACTGTTACTGATACTGTTACTGATACTGCTACTGTTACTGCTACTGTTACTGCTACTGTCACTGATACTGCAACTGATACTGTAACTGCTACTGCTACTGTTACAGCTACTGTTACTGTAACTGCTACTGTTACTGCTACTGCTACTGTAACTGTTACTGCTACTGCTACTGTTACTGTTACTGCTGCTGCTACTGTTACTGTTACTGCTACTGCTACTTCTATTGCTACTGCTGCTGTTACTGCTACTGTTATTGCAGCTGTTACTTTTACTGCTACTGCAACTGCTACTGTAACTGCAACTGCTACTGTTACTTTAACTGTTACTGCTACTGCTACTGTTACTGCAACTGCTACTGTTACTGCTAATGTTACTGCTACTGTAACTTCTACTGTAACTAACTGTTACTGTAACTAACTGTTACTGTAACTGTTACTGCTACTGTTGCTGCTACTGTAACTGTTACTGCTACGGTTACTGCTACTGTTACTGCTACTGTTACTGTAACTTCTACTGTAACTGCAACTGCAACTGTTACTGCTACTGCTACTGCTACTGCTACTGTTACTATTACTGATACTGTAATTGTTACTGTAACTGTTACTGTAACTGTTACTGTAACTGTTACTGATACTGCAACTGTTACTGCTACTGCTACTGTTACTATTACTGATACTGTAATTGTTACTGTAACTGTTACTGTAACTGTTACTGTAACTGTTACTGATACTGTTACTGCAACTGTTACTGCAACTGCTACTGCTACTGTTACTATTACTGATACTGCTACTGTTACTGTTACTGTAACTGTTACTGTTACTGTAACTGTTACTGCAACTGATACTGCAACTGCTACTGCTACTGTTACTATTACTGTTACTATTACTGATACTGTAACTGTTACTGATACTGTTACTGATACTGAAACTGTTACTGCAACTGTTACTGCAACTGTTACTGCAACTGTTACTGCAACTGTTTCCGTTACTGTTACTGCTACTGTTACTGCGACTGCTACTGCTACTGTTACTGTTACTGCTGCTGTTGCTGTTACTGCTACTGGTACTGCTACTTCTATTGCTACTGCTACTGTTACTGCTGCTGTTACTGCTACTGTTACTTATATTGCTACTGCTACTGCAACTGCAACTTCTACTGTTACTGCTACTGTAACTGTTACTGCTACTGCTACTTCTTTCGTTGTCACAGTCAGTGAAAAAAAATGTATTTCGAAGCTTAATGTTATCTTCTGTAATTTATACTGAAATTGGTAGTGTCCACTGGCTACTGATACTGCTCCTATATTAGGGCTATAATGTGTGTCTGTTGTATTTGGAAGTGAAATAGTCATTTCTCAGGTCTGAATCAGTTCCTGATTAGTGGGGCAGGATGAAAACCTGGAGTTCTTTGGACCTGAATGTGAAGAGCCCTTGTTTATGGTTTGTGGTTGATATGGATGTTTCCCTGGCCTAGTGTAACAGGAAGTTGTTGCCTCACTCCTGATCTTAGGAGTTGTGAAATCCAAGGCGATGAGGAAGGGAAACATAGAGTTGTGCTTGATTTGGTGATCTAGCCCTTTTGTCTTTACCTAAGACTGTTTTGAATATGAAAAGGACTGCACCTCTCATTGTAAAGTGTATTTCTCTCTTCGTCTTTTCCACTGACATAAAGATGTGGACAGGTGAAAGCTGCATCCTGGTAACGTACATGCTGAGCTCCTCCTCTTCCTCCCTGTCGAGCATAAGGCCTCAGAAAGCCTCCGCCATGCTGGGTGGCCCTCCGCTTGCCCTCTGCTTTCTGATCAGTGCCAATGAAGGAGATGAAGCTACTTTGGGACTTGAGATCTACCCCATTTAAGTAATGTGCTGAGCTCATGGTTTCGGAGGGTAGGCCGGAATATGGGGGGGTATTTTTAGAGTTCTGTTGACTCCAAACTAACAGAACAGGAGATGAAGGGATGAATGTGTTATTAGTGTGTAATTTCTCAGTTTGTCTGCTAGTTCACTGAAATGGATTTCAGAACCTTACATGTTAAGTCATAATATATGAGCAGCTTCATAAATCACAGCCTCCTCAGGTGTATATGCCGTTGTGATTAATGCTTTCGAGAACTATTGCAGCCAAATGTAAACTCCTCATCACATCATGCACATACGCACACACACCCACACGGTCCATTGCATCAATTGTTTTGGAAAGTAATTTCTATTATAAGCTTGAGCATGTCCACCTGTTGCCTCACCATGGCCTATGATGCCAGACCACCTGACTAGAACAGTTCCTTCTACTACTGTACTATCACCATGTACTCCCTTCTACTACTATACTATCACCATGTACTCCTTCTACTACTATACTATCACCATGTACTCCCTTCTACTACTATACTATCACCATGTACTCCCTTCTACTACTGTACTATCACCATGTACTACTGTACTATCACCATGGCCTATGATGCCAGACCACCTGACTAGAACAGTTCCTTCTACTACTGTACTATCACCATGTACTCCCTTCTACTACTATACTATCACCATGTACTCCTTCTACTACTATACTATCACCATGTACTCCTTCTACTACTGTACTATCACCATGTACTACTGTACTATCACCATGTACTACTGTACTATCACCATGTACTACTGTACTTTCACCATGTACTACTGTACTATCACCATGTACTCCCTTCTACTACTGTACTATCACCATGTACTCCCTTCTACTACTATACTATCACCATGGCCTATGATGCCAGACCACCTGACTAGAACAGTTCCTTCTACTACTATACTATCACCATGTACTACTGTACTTTCACCATGTACTACTGTACTATCACCATGTACTCCCTTCTACTACTGTACTATCACCATGTACTCCCTTCTACTACTATACTATCACCATGGCCTATGATGCCAGACCACCTGACTAGAACAGTTCCTTCTACTACTATACTATCACCATGTACTCCTTCTACTACTGTACTATCACCATGTACTCCCTTCTACTACTGTACTATCACCATGTACTCCCTTCTACTACTGTACTATCACCATGTACTCCTTCTACTACTATACTATCACCATGTACTCCCTTCTACTACTATACTATCACCATGCACTCGCTTCTACTACTATACTATCACCATGCACTCCCTTGTACAACTATACTATCACCATGTGCTCCCTTGTACTACTGTACTATCACCATGTGCTCCCTTGTACTACTGTACTATCACCATGTGCTCCCTTGTACTACTGTACTATCACCATGTGCTCCCTTGTACTACTGTACTATCACCATGTGCTCCCTTGTACTACTGTACTATCACCATGTGCTCCCTTGTACTACTGTACTATCACCATGTGCTCCATTGTACTACTGTACTATCACCATGTGCTCCATTGTACTACTGTAGTATCACCAGGTACTACCTTGTACTACCTGAATGTGTATAGCTGTATCTCATTGGTTTCTCTCTCTCTCTGTCTGTAGTTTGCAGCCCACCATCTCCGGGGTGTCTAGAGATGTAGAGATCAGCGTGAGGAGCACAGCCCCATCTTTCCCAGCAGCACTTTCTCACCAAGAGGTAACATAACATCACTGTATGTTTATACAGTGCCTTGCGAAAGTATTCGGCCCCCTTGAACTTTGCGACCTTTTGCCACATTTCAGGCTTCAAACATAAAGATATAAAACTGTATTTTTTGTGAAGAATCAACAACAAGTGGGACACAATCATGAAGTGGAACGACATTTACTGGATATTTCAAACTTTTTTAACAAATCAAAAACTGAAAAATTGGGCGTGCAAAATTATTCAGCCCCTTTACTTTCAGTGCAGGAAACTCTCTCCAGAAGTTCAGTGAGGATCTCTGAATGATCCAATGTTGACCTAAATGACTAATGATGATAAATACAATCCACCTGTGTGTAATCAAGTCTCCGTATAAATGCACCTGCACTGTGATAGTCTCAGAGGTCCGTTAAAAGCGCAGAGAGCATCATGAAGAACAAGGAACACACCAGGCAGGTCCGAGATACTGTTGTGAAGAAGTTTAAAGCCGGATTTGGATACACAAAGATTTCCCAAGCTTTAAACATCCCAAGGAGCACTGTGCAAGCGATAATATTGAAATGGAAGGAGTATCAGACCACTGCAAATCTACCAAGACCTGGCCGTCCCTCTAAACTTTCAGCTCATACAAGGAGAAGACTGATCAGAGATGCAGCCAAGAGGCCCATGATCACTCTGGATGAACTGCAGAGATCTACAGCTGAGGTGGGAGACTCTGTCCATAGGACAACAATCAGTCGTATATTGCACAAATCTGGCCTTTATGGAAGGATGGCAAGAAGAAAGCCATTTCTTAAAGATATCCATAAAAAGTGTTGTTTAAAGTTTGCCACAAGCCACCTGGGAGACACACCAAACATGTGGAAGAAGGTGCTCTGGTCAGATGAAACCAAAATTGAACTTTTTGGCAACAATGCAAAACGTTATGTTTGGCGTAAAAGCAACACAGCTCATCACCCTGAACACACCATCCCCACTGTCAAACATGGTGGTGGCAGCATCATGGTTTGGGCCTGCTTTTCTTCAGCAGGGACAGGGAAGATGGTTAAAATTGATGGGAAGATGGATGGAGCCAAATACAGGACCATTCTGGAGGAAAACCTGATGGAGTCTGCAAAAGACCTGAGACTGGGACGGAGATTTGTCTTCCAACAAGACAATGATCCAAAACATAAAGCAAAATCTACAATGGAATGGTTCAAAAATAAACATATCCAGGTGTTAGAATTGTCAAGTCAAAGTCCAGACCTGAATCTAATCGAGAATCTGTGGAAAGAACTGAAAACTGCTGTTCACAAATGATCTCCATCCAACCTCACTGAGCTCGAGCTGTTTTGCAAGGAGGAATGGGAAAAAATGTCAGTCTCTCGATGTGCAAAACTGATAGAGACATACCCCAAGCGACTTACAGCTGTAATCGCAGCAAAAGGTGGCGCTACAAAGTATTAACTTAAGGGGGCTGAATAATTTTGCACGCCCAATTTTTCAGTTTTTGATTTGTTAAAAAAGTTTGAAATATCCAATAAATGTCGTTCCACTTCATGATTGTGTCCCACTTGTTGTTGATTCTTCACAAAAAAATACAGTTTTATATCTTTATGTTTGAAGCCTGAAATGTGGCAAAAGGTCGCAAAGTTCAAGGGGGCCGAATACTTTCGCAAGGCACTGTATCTCTGTGTGTTCCTGTGTGTTAGATACTGTATTCAGAGAGAAGGGGAGAAGCAGGGTGTGCCAGGGCTCATTTAAAAAAGGATTGCTATGTGAATGTGACTTCCCTGGTTAAATCATGGTTAAAAAAGAGAAGGTGAGAGATTGAGATATTCCTGGTCAGGTGGTATGACGTGCTAGTGATCAATCTTTAAGGAACTGGTGCCTGGGGTCACCTGGATTCACCTGCTCCTGACTCCTAACCTTTCTCTGTCCCTGTAGAGAAGCAGGGAAACCCCCAAACTCTCTGTTCTCTCTCGGGAGTCTCTGTGGTTGAGTCTTCTCAAACCACCTCTCCTCTCACAGAGTGGATACAGGCCGGCTCTGTCTGTGATCTCAGACGACGGTCGGTGTGTGCTTTGTGTGTTTAAAGTGTATTAGGTGTATCTGCTCTGAGGGTGAGCAGCAACTGTATACCATACACTGTCTCTCACAGTAAAGGAGGGAACCACGGAGGAAGTGGTGAGATGTGTGTGTTTCTCACTACCTACAGCGGTGTCTTGTATTGGATGACACTGCATCTGATGTAACCAAAATAAGATTCAGTAAAATGTCCCTATCATTTCCCATCAGACACCAGCCAAAGTTTCAGACTGAGAAATAATGGTTTTCAAATACCTGCGAATCAGATACAGTCGCTATTCAATTATACTGAATATCTATTTCTTGTTTTATCTACAGTACATCAAAACAGACCCTGGATCAGAAAAGTCAGTGGCAATACAGGAGCAGGGTTATGGTGTGTGTGTCTTTGGGGAAGTGTTGGGGGTCTGTGGGTTTAGAAGTTTAAGGTTAAGTTGTGTGTGTATAGTCAGAATCACGGTTAGGGTGTGTATCCATGGTCGTCGGATGCAGCTGTTTGTGTGCGTGAGACCAAACGGGAAGGAACAGGGGACTCACACTGTCACCATAGCAACTCTGACACATGACACCCCACCCTGACACCCCACTCGTCTGAGGTGTGTAGGTCTGCCGGTAACGGCTGTGTACCGGCTGTATGTTGGCATGCCACGGACACATTAGCGGAAGGTCTGTGTTCTGTGACAAGTGTTCCACACGGGCCCACGCACGAGACACAACACACAAGGGGACGGGCACAGGTACCAAATCTGACAGACCTCTCACCCACTCCTTCCTACTACCACATATACACGCACGCATACACACACACACACACACACACACATGCACACATGCGCACACACACACAGGGCTCAGGGGAACAGGGTGTTCTTCAAAAGGGGAACAGAGAGTGAGGAGTTATTTTGGGCTTTAGGTCGTGCCGACAGACATTTCACAGCGGAAAGGTGTGTGTGTGTGTGTGTGTGTGTGTGTGTGTGTACAGGCTTGTGTTTGTGGTAGTGAGAAGGGGGGTAGAAGTCTGTATGATTTTAAACCTGTGCCCGTCCCTTACTGGACAATCCTGGAACCCCCTTACCCAGGAATGACCAGTCTGTACTGATTGATTGGAACCTGGCTGAGATGAGCAGGAGGGCTGATTACACTCCAGTAAGATTACTACACTGTGTACTGGACACACTCGACATAATGCTGAGGGAGGTAAACATGCAGGATTTCATTCATACTTCTTCTGTTTGCTTGTGTTATTCATACAAATATCTTACACAGTATTTGTGAGCATTAAATGGATATGAAAGGAGGATGGGAGCGGAAAGAGTTGTCATTGATCTTAACCCGTTGTGATAACATGCACGAAGATAAGTTCGTTGTTGTCACTTTGTCACATCATGAATTGGCACCCGGACAGCCTATCATATCATGGTTTCCTTTATATGTTGAAATATAAACAGGTGTCTGTGTGCATCTATATCATCTTTCTATTCATGACGGTATTAAACTTCCATGAAAACTGTTGTACCAATGTCAAACTGTGTGTGTGTGGTTGTGTCTCTCAATGTGTGTCCTTCTATTGTCTATATTCATGTGGGTAACTCCAGGTGTGTGTGTCCTTCTATCCTCCCATTCCTCCTCCTGCAGCGTTGCTGTGCCCCTGCCATGGAAATAGACAGCTGCCTTTTTATTCTCTGGCACAGATGACCCACAATCCAGTTATAAACACACCCCTTATTTAGCTCTGCCCTGGGCAGAGACTGTAATAAGGAGTGTGGGTGTGGGTGGGTGTGCAGCCCTGATTTAGCTGCTGTGGGATGGCCGTTATAAGGAGCTAGCGGCAATGGCACCACCACAACTATAAATACACTCACACACATTAACAACCTGAGCTGATGTTCCAGCTTCTGTTCTCTCTGTCTGTCTGTGTGTCCGTGTGTGTGTTCGTGTGTGTTCGTGTGTGTGTGTGTCCGTGTGTGTGTCCGTGTGTGTGTCTGTGTGAGTACATCTCTGCACATGTACAATGTATGTGTAATTCCCAATGCTTGTACAATGTATGCTGTGTGTCTGTGTGCACGTGTATTTATGTTAGTACGTAAGTATCTGCATGAATATCAGCGAGTAAACGTGTTTGTGTTTGATTAATCTGTAGTGTAGTTCAGTTCTAATCACTGACCCTGCCCCCCTCCCACTCTCTAATGAGAGAGAGCTTTGAAACCAAGCCACTGTGACATCACAGCACCCGGCACACAATGGCTGCTTTTTGCACACACCGCGTCACAGATGCCTGAAGAACTGAGTGTATGCCAGGCAACTGGAGGGCCATGTGGGAGAACCCACTGCCGGGTAGCGGTTTGTCAGTAAGTGAGATGTGGAAGGAAGTGAAACCATGTGTGTCAGCAACAGGAGAGGGGAAGTAGAGAGGTACCCATGTACAGTATATTAATCTATGTATTACGTATCATTGCCACCATGCAAAGCTACATGTACAGTGCATTCAGAAAGTATTCAGACCCCTTGACTTTTTCCACATTTTGTTGTTACAGCATTACTCAAATGGATTAAATAGTTTTTTGCTCCCTCATCAATCTACACACAATACTCCATAATTACAAAGCAAAAACAGGTTTTTTGTTTGTTTGTGCAAATGTATAAAAAAAAAATTATAAAATGAGAATTTTGAGAGTCTTTGGGTGCCTTTTGGCAAACTCCAGGAGAGCTGTCCTGTGCCTTTTACTGAGGAGTGGCTTCCGTCTGGCCACTTTCATCAAGGCCTGATTGGTGGAGTCCTGCAGAGATGGTTGTCGTTCTGGAAGGTTCTCCCATCTCCACAGAGGAGCTCCATCAGAGTGACCATCATATTCTTGGTCACCTCTCTGACCAAGGCCCTTCACCCCGATTGCTCAGTTTGGCCGGGCGGCCAGCTCTAGGAAGAGTCTTGGAGGTTCCAAACTTCTTCCATTTTAAGAATGAGGAAGGCCACTGTTTTCTTGGGGACCTTCAATGCTGCAGAATTGTTTTGGTACCCTTCCCCAGATCTGTGCCTCTACACAATCCTGTCTCAGGGGCTCTACGGACAATTCCTTTGACCTCATGTCATGGTTTTAGCTCTGACATGCACTGTTAACTGTGGGACCTTATATAGACAGTTGTGCCTTTCCAAATTATGTAAAATCAATTGAATTTACCACAGGTGGACTCCAATCAAGTTGTAGAAACATCTCAAGTATGATCAATGGAAACAGGATGCACCTGAGCTCAATTCCAAGTCTCATAGCAAAGTGTCTGAATACTTATGTAAATAAGTTATTATGGGGTATTTTGTGTAGATTTCTGAGATATTATATATTTCATCTATTTTAGAATCAGACTGTAACATAGCAAAATGTGGAAAAAGTCAAGGGGTCTGAATACTTTCCGAATGCACTGTAACTGCCAAAATAAAGTAAACACCAACATAAAGTGTCTTAATAGGGTGTTGGCCCACCATGAGCAGCCACAACAGATTCACTGTGCCTTCATATAGATTCTACAAGTGTCTCTGGAACTCTATTGGAGGGATGTGACGCCATTCTTCCATGAGAAATTCCAGTTGGTGTTTTGTTGATGGTTGTGGAAAACTCTGTCTCCAGAATCTCCCATAACTGTTCAATTGGGTTGATCTGGTGACTGAGACACACACACCATTTAAACCCCCTATGCATCTTTGAGGCCCCTCTTTCAAAGTCACTGAGATCTCTTCTTCTAGCCATGTTAGACAAAATAATGACAAACTGGGCATTTTATACAGCACTCTTAGCATGATGAAATATTAATTGCTTAATTAACTCTGGAACCACACCTGTGTGGAAGCACCTGCTTTCAATATACTTTCTATCCCTCATTTACTTTGTCATCACGGTGAGCGTGAACAGAGTGTGTATGAGAGTGAGAGAATGCACTGGCAGCACTGAGCATTGAATGAGGTGGTGTCCCGTAGGGTAGCTCAACCAGATAGAAGTTTTGCCATTTTCGCATAATATTTCCAATCGTTTACCTTGGGGTAGGAGTAAAAAGTATATTTGGAACTGAACATGATTAACTATGTTGAGAGTGTTCGCATGCATTAGCATTAAGCTAAGCTAAACTTTGCCATATCACACAAAGGTTTGCTTCTGAATGTTTTTTATTTTATTTATTTATTTAACCTATATTTAACCAGGTAGGCTAGTTGAGAACAAGTTCTCATTTGCAACTGTGATCTGGCCAAGATAAAGCATAGCAATTCAGCTAGCATTCTAAGCTAAACCAGCTAGATCACATTGAGACATGCTGGGAGACTAGCATGTTGAACTAAACCAGCTAGATTACAATAAGATGTCCTGAAATCATTGGCATGCTAACATGAAGGGCCAATTCGTCAGGGACTTTGTTTCTATTGTGTTTTTGACTGTACATTTGTTTGTGTGTAACTCTGTGTTGTTTTTGTCACACTGCTTTGCTTTATCTTGGCCAGGTCAGAGTTGTAAATGAGAACTTGTTCTCAACTGGTCTACCTGGTTAAATAAAGGTGAAATAAAATCAATAAAAATGAAGCTCAACTAGATCACCAAGATGTGCAGGAAATATCATCATGCTAAGCTAAACTTAGGAGTGGACTTGTCCCTCTGGCTGGCATTCCTAGGCGAGCTGATTGAGTTTGAAAATGTAATCACCCAATTCGTCAGAGCCTACAAATACAACCAGAGGCATTGTGTCTGTCAGTGTGTAGCTAGTGGTAGTAGTAATAGTGGACATGAGTTTTTCTTGGTCAGGTCCTGTTTCTGATGTAGCGCATTTGCAGAAGTAAAAGTGATCGAATTAGAAGTGCATGTAGTGGTGTAATAGTGTTAATAGTAGCAGTAGTAGTGGTGTAATAGTGTTAATAGTAGTGGTGTAATAGTGTTAATAGTAGTGGTAGTGGTGGTGTAATAGTGTTAATAGTGGCAGTAGTAGTGGTGTAATAGTGTTAATAGTAGCAGTAGTAGTGTTGTAATAGTGTTAATAGTAGTAGTAGTAGTGGTGTAATAGTGTTAATAGTGGCAGTAGTAGTGGTGTAATAGTGTTAATAGTAGCAGTAGTAGTGTTGTAATAGTGTTAATAGTAGTAGTAGTAGTGGTGTAATAGTGTTAATAGTAGCAGTAGTAGTGGTGTAATAGTGTTAATAGTAGTGGTGTAATAGTGTTAATAGTAGTGGTAGTGGTGTAATAGTGTTAATAGTAGCAGCAGTAGTGGTGTAATAGTGTTAATAGTAGTGGTGTATTAGTGTTAATAGTAGTAGTGTAATAGTGTTAATAGTAGTAGTAGTAGTGGTGTAATAGTGTCAATAGTAGTGGTGTAATAGTGTTAATAGTGGCAGTAGTGGTGGTGTAATAGTGTTAATAGTGGCAGTAGTGGTGGTGTAATAGTGTTAATAGTAGTAGTAGTAGTGGTGGTGTAATAGTGTTAATAGTAGTTGTAGTAGTGGTGTAATAGCGTTAATAGTAGTGGTAGTGGTGTAATAGTGTTAATAGTAGCAGCAGTAGTGGTGTACTAGTGTTAATAGTACTGGTGTATTAGTGTTAATAGTAGCAGTAGTAGTGGTGTATTAGTGTTAATAGTATCAGTAGTAGTGGTGTAATAGTGTTAATAGTAGCAGTAGTAGTGGTGTATTAGTGTTAATAGCAGTAGTAGTAGTGGTGTAATAGTGTTAATAGCAGTAGTAGTAGTGGTGTAATAGTGTTAATAGCAGTAGTAGTAGTGGTGTATTAGTGTTAATAGTAGTAGTAGTAGTGGTGTATTAGTGTTAATAGTATCAGTAGTGGTGTAACAGTGTTAATAGTAGTGGTGTAATAGTGTTAATAGTAGTGGTAGTGGTGTAATAGTGTTAATAGTAGCAGCAGTAGTGGTGTACTAGTGTTAATAGTACTGGTGTATTAGTGTTAATAGTAGCAGTAGTAGTGGTGTATTAGTGTTAATAGTATCAGTAGTAGTGGTGTAATAGTGTTAATAGTATCAGTAGTAGTGGTGTAATAGTGTTAATAGTAGCAGCAGTAGTGGTGTACTAGTGTTAATAGTACTGGTGTATTAGTGTTAATAGTAGCAGTAGTAGTGGTGTATTAGTGTTAATAGTATCAGTAGTAGTGGTGTAATAGTGTTAATAGTAGCAGTAGTAGTGGTGTATTAGTGTTAATAGCAGTAGTAGTAGTGGTGTAATAGTGTTAATAGCAGTAGTAGTAGTGGTGTAATAGTGTTAATAGCAGTAGTAGTAGTGGTGTATTAGTGTTAATAGTAGTAGTAGTAGTGGTGTATTAGTGTTAATAGTATCAGTAGTGGTGTAATAGTGTTAATAGTAGTGGTGTAATAGTGTTAATAGTAGTGGTAGTGGTGTAATAGTGTTAATAGTAGCAGCAGTAGTGGTGTACTAGTGTTAATAGTACTGGTGTATTAGTGTTAATAGTAGCAGTAGTAGTGGTGTATTAGTGTTAATAGTATCAGTAGTAGTGGTGTAATAGTGTTAATAGTAGCAGTAGTAGTGGTGTATTAGTGTTAATAGCAGTAGTAGTAGTGGTGTAATAGTGTTAATAGCAGTAGTAGTAGTGGTGTAATAGTGTTAATAGCAGTAGTAGTAGTGGTGTATTAGTGTTAATAGTAGTAGTAGTAGTGGTGTATTAGTGTTAATAGTATCAGTAGTGGTGTAACAGTGTTAATAGTAGTGGTGTATTAGTGTTAATAGTAGTGGTGTAATAGTGTTAATAGTAGTAGTAGTAGTGGTGTATTAGTGTTAATAGTAGTAGTAGTAGTGGTGTATTAGTGTTAATAGTATCAGTAGTGGTGTAACAGTGTTAATAGTAGTGGTGTATTAGTGTTAATAGTAGTGGTGTAATAGTGTTAATAGTAGTAGTAGTAGTAGTAGTAGTAGTGGTGTAATAGTGTTAATAGTAGTAGTAGTAGTGGTGTATTAGTGTTAATAGTAGTAGTAGTAGTGGTGTATTAGTGTTAATAGTATCAGTAGTGGTGTAACAGTGTTAATAGTAGTGGTGTATTAGTGTTAATAGTAGTGGTGTAATAGTGTTAATAGTAGCAGTAGTAGTGGTGTAACAGTGTTAATAGTAGTGGTGTAATAGTGTTAATAGTAGCAGTAGTAGTGGTGTAATAGTGTTAATAGTAGTGGTGTAATAGTGTTAATAGTAGCAGTAGTAGTGGTGTATTAGTGTTAATAGTAGTGGTGTAATAGTGTTAATAGTAGTAGTGTAATAGTGTTAATAGTAGTAGTAGTAGTGGTGTAATAGTGTCAATAGTAGTGGTGTAATAGTGTTAATAGTAGTAGATGTAGTGGTGTAATAGTGTTAATAGTGGCAGTAGTGGTGGTGTAATAGTGTTAATAGTAGTAGTAGTAGTGGTGTAATAGTGTTAATAGTAGTGGTAGTGGTGTAATAGTATTAATAGTAGCAGCAGTAGTGGTGTAATAGTGTTAATAGTAGTGGTGTATTAGTGTTAATAGTAGTAGTAGTAGTAGTAGTGGTGTAATAGTGTTAATAGTAGTGGTGTAATAGTGTTAATAGTAGTGGTGTAATAGTGTTAATAGTAGTGGTAGTGGTGTAATAGTGTTAATAGTAGCAGCAGTAGTGGTGTACTAGTGTTAATAGTACTGGTGTATTAGTGTTAATAGTAGCAGTAGTAGTGGTGTATTAGTGTTAATAGTATCAGTAGTAGTGGTGTAATAGTGTTAATAGTAGCAGTAGTAGTGGTGTATTAGTGTTAATAGTATCAGTAGTAGTGGTGTAATAGTGTTAATAGTAGCAGTAGTAGTGGTGTATTAGTGTTAATAGCAGTAGTAGTAGTGGTGTAATAGTGTTAATAGCAGTAGTAGTAGTGGTGTAATAGTGTTAATAGCAGTAGTAGTAGTGGTGTAATAGTGTTAATAGTAGTAGTAGTAGTAGTAGTAGTAGTGGTGTAATAGTGTTAATAGTAGTAGTAGTAGTGGTGTATTAGTGTTAATAGTATCAGTAGTGGTGTAACAGTGTTAATAGTAGTGGTGTAACAGTGTTAATAGTAGTGGTGTATTAGTGTTAATAGTAGTGGTGTAATAGTGTTAATAGTAGCAGTAGTAGTGGTGTAACAGTGTTAATAGTAGTGGTGTAATAGTGTTAATAGTAGCATTAGTAGTGGTGTAATAGTGTTAATAGTAGTGGTGTAATAGTGTTAATAGTAGTAGTAGTAGTGGTGTATTAGTGTTAATAGTATCAGTAGTGGTGTAACAGTGTTAATAGTAGTGGTGTAACAGTGTTAATAGTAGTGGTGTATTAGTGTTAATAGTAGTGGTGTAATAGTGTTAATAGTAGCAGTAGTAGTGGTGTAACAGTGTTAATAGTAGTGGTGTAATAGTGTTAATAGTAGCATTAGTAGTGGTGTAATAGTGTTAATAGTAGTGGTGTAATAGTGTTAATAGTAGCAGTAGTGGTGTAATAGTGTTAATAGTAGCAGTAGTGGTGTAATAGTGTTAATAGTAATGGTGTAATAGTAGTGGTGTAATAGTGTTAATAGTAATGGTGTAATAGTAGTGGTGTAATAGTGTTAATAGTAGCAGTAGTGGTGTAATAGTGTTAATAGTAGCAGTAGTGGTGTAATAGTGTTAATAGCAGTGGTGTAATAGTGTTAATAGTAGTGGTGTAATAGTGTTAATAGTAGTGGTGTAATAGTGTTAATAGCAGTGGTGTAATAGTGTTAATAGTAGTGGTGTAATAGTGTTAATAGTAGTAGTAGTAGTGGTGTAATAATGTTAATAGTAGCAGTAGTGGTGTAATAGTTGTTAATAGTAGTGGTGTAATAGTGTTAATAGTAGCAGTAGTGGTGTAATAGTGTTAATAGTAGTGGTGGCGTAATAGTGTTAATAGTAGCAGTAGTGGTGTAATAGTTGTTAATAGTAGTGGTGTAATAGTGTTAATAGTAGCAGTAGTGGTGTAATAGTGTTAATATTAATGGTGTAATAGTAGTGGTGTAATAGTGTTAATAGTAGCAGTAGTGGTGTAATAGTGTTAATAGTAGTGGTGTAATAGTGTTAATAGTAGCAGTAGTGGTGTAATAGTGTTAATAGTAGTGGTGTAATAGTGTTAATAGCAGTGGTAGTGGTGGTTTAATCGTGTTAATAGCAGTAGTAGTGGTGTAATAGTGTTAATAGTAGCATTAGTAGTGTTGTAATTGTGTTAATAGTAGTGGTGTAATAGTGTTAATAGTAGTGGTGTAATAGTGTTAACAGTAGTAGTGGTGTAATAATGTTAATAGTAGCAGTAGTAGTGTTGTAATTGTGTTAATAGCAGTAGTAGTGGTGTAATAGTGTTAATAATAATGGTGTAATAGTAGTGGTGTAATAGTGTTAATAGTAGCAGTAGTGGTGTAATAGTGTTAATAGTAGCAGTAGTGGTGTAATAGTGTTAATAGTAGCAGTAGTGGTGTAATAGTGTTAATAGTGGCAGTAGTGGTGTAATAGTGTTAATAGCAGTAGTAGTGGTGTAATAGTGTTAATTGTAATGGTGTAATAGTGTTAATAGTAGCAGTAGTAGTGGTGTAATAGTGTTAATAGCAGTAGTAGTAGTGGTGTAATAGTGTTAATAGTAGCAGTAGTAGTGGTGTAATAGTGTTAATAGTAGCAGTAGTGGTGTAATAGTGTTAATAGTAGTGGTGTAATAGTGTTAATAGTAGCAGTAGTAGTGGTGTAATAGTGTTAATAGCAGTAGTAGTAGTGGTGTAATAGTGTTAATAGTAGCAGTAGTAGTGGTGTAATAGTGTTAATAGTAGCAGTAGTGGTGGTGTAATAGTCTTAATAGTAGCTGTAGTAGTGGTGTATTAGTGTTAATAGCAGTACTAGTGGTGTAATAGTGTTAATAGTAGTGGTGTAATAGTGTTAATAGTATCAGTAGTAGTGGTGTAATAGTGTTAATAGTAGCAGTAGTGGTGGTGTAATAGTGTTAATAGTAGCTGTAGTAGTGGTGTATTAGTGTTAATAGTTGCAGTAGTGATGTAATAGTGTTAATAGTAGCAGTAGTAGTGGTGTAATAGTATTAATAGCAGTAGTAGTGGTGTAATAGTGTTAATAGTAATGGTTTAATAGTGTTAATAGTAGCAGTAGTAGTGGTGTAATAGTGTTAATAGTAGTGGTGTAATAGTGTTAATAGTATCAGTAGTAGTGGTGTAATAGTGTTAATAGTAGCAGTAGTGGTGGTGTAATAGTGTTAATAGTAGCTGTAGTAGTGGTGTATTAGTGTTAATAGTAGCAGTAGTGATGTAATAGTGTTAATAGTAGCAGTAGTAGTGGTGTAATAGGATTAATAGCAGTAGTGGTGGTGTAATAGTGTTAATAGTAGCAGTAGTAGTGGTGTAATAGTATTAATAGCAGTAGTAGTGGTGTAATAGTGTTAATAGTAATGGTGTAATAGTATTAATAGCAGTAGTGGTGTAATAGTGTTAATAGTAGCAGTAGTGGTGGTGTAATAGTCTTAATAGTAGCTGTAGTAGTGGTGTATTAGTGTTAATAGCAGTACTAGTGGTGTAATAGTGTTAATAGTTGTAGTAGTAGTGGTGTAATAGTGTTAATAGTAGTGGTGTAATAGTGTTAATAGTATCAGTAGTAGTGGTGTAATAATGTTAATAGTATCAGTAGTAGTGGTGTAATAATGTTAATAGTAGTGGTGTAATAGTGTTAATAGTAGCAGTAGTAGTGGTGTAATAGTGTTAATAGTAGCAGTAGTAGTGGTGTAATAGTGTTAATAGTAGCAGTAGTAGTGGTGTAACAGTGTTAATTGCATCAGTAGTGGTGTAATAGTGTTAATAGTAGTGGTGTAATAGTGTTAATAGTAGCAGTAGTAGTGGTGTAATAGTGTTAATAGTAGTGGTGTAATAGTGTTAATAGTAGCAGTAGTGATGTAATAGTGTTAATAGTAGCAGTAGTAGTGGTGTAATAGTGTTAATAGTAGTGGTGTATTAGTGTTAATAGTAGCAGTAGTAGTGGTGTATTAGTGTTAATAGCAGTACTAGTGGTGTAATAGTGTTAATAGTAGCAGTAGTAGTGGTGTAATAGTGTTAATAGTAGCAGTAGTAGTGGTGTAACAGTGTTAATTGCATCAGTAGTGGTGTAATAGTGTTAATAGTAGTGGTGTAATAGTGTTAATAGTAGCAGTAGTAGTGGTGTAATAATGTTAATAGTAGCAGTAGTGGTGTAATAGTGTTAATAGTAGTGGTGTAATAGTGTTAATAGTAGCAGTAGTGATGTAATAGTGTTAATAGTAGCAGTAGTAGTGGTGTAATAGTATTAATAGCAGTAGTAGTGGTGTAATAGTGTTAATAGTAATGGTGTAATAGTGTTAATAGTAGCAGTAGTGATGTAATAGTGTTAATAGTAGCAGTAGTAGTGGTGTAATAGTATTAATAGCAGTAGTGGTGTAATAGTGTTAATAGTAGCAGTAGAAGTGGTGTAATAGTGTTAATAGTGGCAGCAGTAGTGGTGTAATAGTAGCAGCAGTAGTGGTAGTTGATGTAGTTGTGGTTTGTGTTTGGCTGGTCCTGGTTAGGTGGTGGTTCTCTGTGTGCTGCCATGCTGTAGTAGTGATGACTCTTGGAGTCAGAACGCTGTGCGTGCGTTTGGACCAGCCAGTATGCACAAAGCGGGCACTGAAATGTACACGGTGGACAACAGGCGGCCTCAGTCCTTCTCAATAGGAGCTGCCCTTCTTATTGTACCTCACACACAGTGAGCTTCTCTCTCTCTTTCCCTTCTCTCTCTCCATGCCCATGTATGGCCTGTGTATCTGATGAAGGTTGAGATGTCTTCTCTGATTGGTTGATGTCTCTCTGGCATGGCTTCTTATTGTGCATCTGGATGAAACGGTAGAAACATACTCTCAGGCCAC
>NC_143038.1:49120000-49137500 GCF_057628025.1 Oncorhynchus mykiss
AGTCAAGGGGTGTGAATACTTTCTGAAGGCACTGTAGGTGAAAAAGAGAAAACATACTGGAGATGATAGAGAAAGGGTAGAGATTCAGGCAGAGAAAGAGAGGGGGATTTAGGAGAAGGGGTAATCCACTCACGTGTTGCTGAGGGTCAGCCAGCCTCACTGAGCTCCTCCTGGGTGCAGTGGAGGTGGTCAGGGCTGGATCACTTCTGCTAGGTGGACTGGACTAGAAAGTGGAAACAGCAAAGACCGAGAAGGAAACGGAGAGGGAAAGAAATACAGAGATAAAGAGACCGAGAATGAAACGGAGAGGGAAAGAAATACAGAGATAAAGAGACTGAGAAGGAAACGGAGAGGGAAAGAAATACAGAGATAAAGAGACTGAGAAGGAAACGGAGAGGGAAAGAAATACAGAGATAAAGAGACTGAGAAGGAAACGGAGAGGGAAAGAAATACAGAGATAAAGAGACTGAGAAGGAAACGGAGAGGGAAAGAAATACAGAGATAAAGAGACTGAGAAGGAAACGGAGAGGGAAAGAAATACAGAGATAAAGAGACTGAGAATAAAATGCGATGGAACAGCAACAAGGTAGGGTGACAGAGAATCAGTCTTCATCATGACATGGCACTGTGTGTGTGTGTGTGTGTGTGTGTGTGTGTGTGTGTGTGTGTGTGTGTGTGTGTGTGTGTGTGTGTGTGTGTGTGTGTGTGTGTGTGTGTGTGTGTGTGTGTGTGTGTGTGTGTGTGTGTGTGTGTGTGTGTGTGTGTGTGTGTGTGTGTGGTGTGTGACCGACAGAAGTAAGATACTGTACTGACAGCAGGAGATAAAGGTTATCTGACATTTTGTCTGATTCCACAGATGACAGTGAATGTTCGTATCAGTGTGTGTGAGGAGAGTACATTCTGTCTTTCTCTCAGTCTCTTTGTCATTTGTCAGTATCTCTGTTTCTTCTCTGTGTTGTGGGTTCATACTGTGTGTGTGTGTAATTTTCAGGGGAGGCGACGGTGGGTGAATTAGAATTATACATACATGTAGAAGTTAACTTCCTCCAAGTAGTGAGGAAGTCTCTGCTCTATATCTTCACCTCTGTACTGTTGACAACTGTTGGTCGAAAACCTATATCAGTCTTCCTGTCATTCCTTTCACTTAGTGCATGTGAAGTTTATTTGTTCTGACAGAGACATGAGTTATGACAAATAGATCTGACTGCTGTTACTGTTTTGTCCCTGTGGGCCCATAGCAATGTGTCACTGACAGTTTTTCTACTGTAAATAAACAGACCCACACTTACTCACGGGCATGCACACACACAGTAAGTGTGTACCATACTGTACTCTACCTTACTCTACTCTAACCTGCCCTATTCTACTCTACTCTAACCTGTCCTACTCTATTCTACTCTACCCTATTCTACTCTACTCTACCCTATTCTAGTCTACACTACCCTATTCTACTCGACCCTACCCTATTCTACTCTACCATACTCTGTTCTACTCTACCCTACCCTACTCTACCCTACCCTACTCTACCCTATTCTACTCTACCCATATTCTACCCTACCATACTCTGTTCTACTCTACCCTAGTCTACTCTACATATTCTACCCTACTCTACCATACTCTATTCTACTCGACCCTATTCTACTCTACCCTACCCTATTCTACTCTACTCTACCATACTCTGTTCTACTCTACCCTATTCTACTCTACCCTATTCTACCCTACCATACTCTGTTCTACTCTACCCTAGTCTACTCTACATATTCTACCATACTCTACCATACTCTATTCTACTCTACCCTATTCTACTATACCATACTCTATTCTACTCTACCCTACCATACTCTTTTCTACTCTACCCTATTCTACTCTGCCCTATTCGATTCTACCATACTCTGCCATACTCTACCATGCTCTATTCTACTAAACTCTACCCTATTCTACTTTACCCTACACTATTCTACCCTACCTTATTCTACTCTACCCTGTTCTACTCTGCCCTATTCTATTCTACTCTACCATACTCTACCATGCTCTATTCTACTAAACTCTACCCTATTCTACTCTACCCTACTCTATTCTACCCTACCTTATTCGACTCTACTCTAGCCTATTCTACTCTACCATATTCTACCCTACTCTACAATATTCTATTCTACCCTATTCTGCTCTACCATACTCTATTCTACTATACCCTACCCTATTCTACTCTACCCTATTCTACCATACTCTATTCTACTCTACCCTACTCTACCATACTCTATTCTACTCTACCATATTCTACTCTACCCTATTCTACTCTACCCTATTCTACCATACTCTATTCTACTCTACCCGATTCTACCATACTCTATTCTACTCTACCCTATTCTACTCTACCCTATTCAACCATGCTCTATTCTACTCTACCATACTATACTTTACTCTACCATACTCTATTCTACTCTACCCTACTCTACTCTACCCTACTCTACCCTATTCTACCCTATTGTACTCTACCCTATTCTACTCTACCCTACTCTATTCTACTCTACCCTACTTTACTCTACTCTACCCTATTCTACTCTACCCTATTCTACTCTACCCTACTCTATTCTATTCTTCCCTACTTTACTCTCTCCTACTTTAATCAACCTTATTCTACTCTATCCTACTCTATTCTACTCTACCCTACTTTACACTATTCTACTCTACCCCATTCTACTCTACCCTACTCTATTCTACTCTACCCTACTTTACTCTACTCTACCCTATTCTACTCTACCCTATTCTACCCTATTCTACTCTACCCTACTCTATTCTACTCTACCCTATTCTGCTGTACCCTATTCTACCCTATTCTACTCTACCCTATTCTACTCTACCCTATTCAACCATACTCTATTCTACTCTACCATACTATACTTTACTCTACCATACTCTATTCTACTCTACCCTACTCTACTCTACCCTATTCTACTCTACCCTATTCTACTCTACCCTATTCTACTCTACCCTACTCTATTCTACTCTACCCTACTTTATTCTACTCTACCCTATTCTACTCTACCCTACTCTATTCTACTCTACCCTACTTTATTCTACTCTACCCTATTCTACTCTACCCTACTCTATTCTATTCTACCCTACTTTACTCTCTTCTACTCTAATCTACCCTATTCTACTCTACCCTATTCTACCCTACTCTATTCTATTCTTCCCTACTTTACTCTCTCCTACTTTAATCAACCCTATTCTACTCTATCCTACTCTATTCTACTCTACCCTACTTTACACTATTCTACTCTACTCTATTCTACTCTACCCCATTCTACTCTACCCTACTCTATTCTACTCTACCCTACTTTACTCTACTCTACCCTATTCTACTCTACCCTATTCTACCCTATTCTACTCTACCCTACTCTATTCTATTCTACCCTACTTTACTCTATTCTACTCTACCCTATTCTACTCTACCCAATTCTACTCTACCCCATTCTACCATACTCTATTCTACTCTACCATACTATAATTTACTCTACCATACTCTATTCTACTCTACCCTATTCTACCCTATTCTACTCCACCCTACTCTATTCTACTCTACCCTATTTTACTCTGCTCTACCCTATTCTACTCCACCCTACTCTATTCTATTCTACCCTACTTTACTCTATTCTACTCTACCCTATTCTACTCTATCCTACTCTATTCTACTCTACCCTACTTTACTCTATCCTACTCTACTCTACCCTACTCTATTCTACTCTACCCTACTTTACTCTATTCTACTCTACCCTATTCTACTCTACCCTATTATACTCTACTCTATTCTACTCTACTCTATTATACTATACTCTACCACACTCTGCTCTATTATACTATACTCTACCACACTCTACTCTACCATATTCTATTCTACCCCATTCTACTCTACCATACTCTACTCTATTACTACCCTCTATTACTACCCCCTATTACTACCCCCCATTACTACCCCCTATTACTACCCCCTATTACTACCCCCTATTACTACCCCCTATTACTACCCCCTATTACTACCCTCTATTACTACCCCCTATTACTACCCCCTATTACTACCCCCTATTACTACCCTATATTACTACCCCCTATTACTACCCTCTATTACTACCCCCTATTACTACCCTCTATTACTACCCCCTATAACTACCCTCTATTACTACCCCCTATAACTACCCTCTATTACTACCCCCTATTACTACCCCCTGTTACTCCCTGGTCAGGCCTGGGGACTACAGGCTTTACTACGGCTCTACTGTAGGGTTACAGAAACAATGTTGAGGTTCCATACACAACAAACTGTTGTGGTATTGTGGCTCATACCAATGGACAACAAACTATTGTGGCTCATACTAATGGACAACAAACTATTGTGGCTCATACTAATGGACAACAAACTATTGTGGCTCATACTAATGGACAACAAACTATTGTGGCTCATACTAATGGACAACAAACTATTGTGGCTCATACTAATGGGCAATGGACAACCAGCACGCAATGGTAAATGAAGCTGTTGACATAGTTCAGAGAGAATTCAGTAATGTATGTCTGATATGATGAGCAGTTTGTCTGATTATGATGTCAACTGTGTTTAACTCTTGGTGTGGTGTGTTACTTGCGTGTGTTCAGGTGCAGACTCACCTGGAGAACCCTACAGACTACCACATTCGCCAGTCCCAGAGACAACAGGTGAAGGAGTACCTCTCCACCACCTACGCCACCAAGCAGGTACCTCACAGTCTGCCTCTTTCTCTCTGTCTCCATCTGTCTTGGTCTCTCTCCCTCCATCTCTTTCTTCAACACACTCTCTCTCTCTCCTCTCTGTGCAGACAGTACATGCAGTAACAGGGGTGGTCCAACCATCCCCTCCCCCCACTCTGGCCCCCCCGGGGGCCTCTTCCTCGGCCCCCCCTCCTCTCCACTCCCCCCGGCTCCGTACAGAGCAGCTCATCACAGGAAACAGCGCCCCTAACAGCCCCATGGCCATGCTCAACATCGGCTCCAGCCACGAGAACGAGGTACACGAGGTACTTACACACACACTTGCACACATACAATCCATACACACCCTCACACTCTCACACAGCAAATACACACACTCACACACAGCAAATACACACACTCACACACAGCAAATACACACACTCGCACACAGCAAATACACACACTCGCACACAGCAAATACACACACTCGCACACAGCAAATACACACACTCACACACAGCAAATACACACACTCACACACAGCAAATACACACACTCACACACAGCAAATACACACACTCATACACAGCAAATACACACACTCACACACAGCAAATACACACAGGGATCTCCAATGATTCTGGAGGGCTACTGGGTTGGAGACTTCAGGAATGCATACAGTTCATGAACACACAGATGCAAACGACTTATGCACACAATCACAACACAGATATACTCTCTCACACTCAACACAAACACACATGTTTGCACACACCGTTGTACTAAAGCTCATGTCTAGACAAACATAAAAGCCCGTCTCAGCTGTGATAATCTGTGAGAAAGTGATGTTCTGTAATTCACTGTATTTCTGAGGGGGCTGACCTGACCTCAACAAGACATAAATCATGGACACATTCCCTTGGTCCAAAAAGCCTAGAACGTGTGGGATTGAACATATAACCCTGCAATATCTCCTATACAACTTGATTACCAGGCTGTATAAAGAGAGGATTTAGGGATTACATTATATTATATTCACAGTTTATAAAGGCATCATTATGACAGCATTGCACCTTATTGTGATGGATTGCAACCTACCATCGTGTGTGTGTGTGTGTGTGTGTGTGTGTGTGTGTGCGCGCAAAGACCAGCTATTTATCTCGGTGGCATCCACAGACCCAGGGCCAGCTCTATAAAAGTGTTGTACAGCAGTGTGCACCCAAAGGTCACTGTGTTAGCTAACTGAGGCTAACTAGCTCTGATTATCATTGCACTTTAAATGCTCCATTATGGCCTCGCTAAAGTAATTACAGCTTAACGCATGACAGGGGGATAACACACACTGTAACGCCCTTTGAACCCCACAGACTTTGGTCCACACACACACACACTGGCGTAGCAACACATATAACTTAACTTCACCAGCATCTTCTACAGACCTGAGCAGACCAGCAACTGTAGAGGTCAGAAGTGCATCACTCAACTACAACGGACCAACAACAGAACAGTTAGTTAACCTCAACTAGCCTCAGCCTCAAGTCAGTTAACAGAACAGTTAGTTAACCTCAACTAGCCTCAGCCTCAAGTCAGTTAACAGAACAGTTAGTCAACTAGCATTCCGTATGTTGCAGTCCAGCCAAGGTGCATACTGTGCATTAAAGAAGCTTACTGTACAAGGTGCATACTGTGCATTAAAGAAGCTTACTGTACAAGGTGCATACTGTGCATTAAAGAAGCTTACTGTACAAGGTGCATACTGTGCATTAAAGAAGCTTACTGTACAAAGTGCATACTGTGCATCGAAGAAGCTTACTGTACAAGGTGCATACTGTGCATTGAAGAAGCTTACTGTACAAGGTGCATACTGTGCATTGAAGAAGCTTTCGGTACAAGGTGCATACTGTGCATTAAAGAAGCTTTCAGTACAAGGTGCATACTGTGCATTAAAGAAGCTTACTGTACAAGGTGCATACTGTGCATTAAAGAAGCTTTCGGTACAAGGTGCATACTGTGCATTAAAGAAGCTTACTGTACAAGGTGCATACTGTGCATTAAAGAAGCTTACTGTACAAGGTGCATACTGTGCATTAAAGAAGCTTACTGTACAAGGTGCATACTGTGCATTAAAGAAGCTTACTGTACAAGGTGCAAGAGATGGTCAATAAAAAGTTAATGATAACTTTTCACGTAATTCATTTTAACAACCTTTTTCCAGAGAGCTGGCTCACACTTCAGTGTTAATGCATTGCATATTATATAGGGTACTTCATTCACCACCAGTGTGTAGCACATCTGCAAGAAACGTCTGGCATGATAATGAAGTTGATATACTCAGTTTGCACAACATGGCTGCCTTGGTCTGTCTGTATATGATTTGGCATCACTGATCTTAGTGTACTTGAATGTATAACTCTTTAAACAGTTTTCCCCTCCTTGTTCTTGGCACAGATGGATGAGGTCATCGATGACATCATCAGCATGCAGTCGAGCTATGATGACATCCAGCAGTACATTGACCCTGTTCAGATGTCCAACACAGTAAGTATTACACCATACAGTCAACCTGGGTGGGATTGTCAAGGTTTGAACACTTCTGAACTGGGTTGAAATGACTATTCAAGGGATTATGTGGGTTAGGTGGGTTGGGTTGGGTGGGTTAGGTGGGTTGGGTGGGTTAGGTGGGTTGGGTGGGATAGGTGGGTTGGGTGGGTTAGGTGGGTTAGGTGGGTTGGGTGGGTTAGGTGGGTTGGGTGGGTTGGGTGGGTTAGGTGGGTGGGTTGGGTGGGTTATGTGGGTTGGGTGGGTTAGGTGGATGTGTGTTGAGATGAATAGATTCGACTAATATACTGAAGAAAAATATAAACGCAACATGCAACCATTTCAACGATTTGAGTTACAGCTCATATAAGGAAATCAGTCAATTGAAATGAATAAATTAGGCCCTAATCTGTGGATTTCACATGACTGGTCAGGTGTGCAGGGAGGGGAGGGCATAGACCCACCCACTTGGCAGCCAGGCCCTACCAATCAGAATGAGTTATTCCCCACAAAAGGGCTTTATTACAGACAGAAATACTCCTTAATTTCATCAGCTGTCCGGGTGGCTGGTCTCAGACGATCCCACAGGTGAAGAAACCAGAAGTGGAGGTCCTGGGCTACCATGGTTACACGTGATCTGCGGTTGTGAGGCCGTTTGGACGTACCGCCAAATTCCCTAAAATGACATTGGAGAACGCTTTTGGTAGAGAAATGAACATGACATTTTCTGGCAACAGCTCTGGTGGACATTCCTGCAGTCAGCATGTCAACTGCACACTCTCTCAAAACTTAAGACATCAATGGCATTGTGGTGTGTGACAAAACTGTACATTTTAGAGTGACCTTTTATTTTCCCCAGTACAAGTCATCATGCAGTTTAATCAGCTTCTTTTTTGTGTCTTTTTTGTTGTGATTTTTACCCCCTTTTCCGTGGTGTCCAATTGTTAGTAGTTACTATCTTGTCTCATCGCTACAACTCCCGTACGGGCTCGGGAGAGACGAAGGTCGAAAGCCATGTGTCCTCCGAAACACAACCCAACCATGCCGCACTGCTTCTTAACACAGCGCGCATCCAACCTGGAAGCCAGCCGCACCAATGTGTCGGAGGAAACACTGTACACCTGGCGACCTTGGTTAGCGCGCACTGCGCCAGGCCCGCCACAGGAGTTGCTGGTGCGCGATGAGACAAGGATATCCCTGCCGGACGATTGTGTGTCGCCCCACTGACCTCCCGGTCGCGGCTGGCTGTGTCAGAGCCTGGGCGCGAACCCAGAGTCTCTGGTGGCGCAGCGCATTAGATCACTGCGCCACCCGGGAGGCCCTTAATCAGCTTCTTAATATGCCACACCTATCAGGGTAGATGGATTCTCTTGGTAAAGGATAACTGCTCACTAACAGGGATGTTTTATTTCAGCTCATGGGACAAACACTTTACATGCTGCGTTTATATTTTTGTTCAGTATAGTTTATGATCAGTCTTCCAGTGGGCTATTTTAGGTTTGTTCCCTCTCTGCCCTTTGCGTACTCTTATTGACGTTCCTCTACCCATTTCTCACCACTTCCTGCCTCTCCCGTGTCCTTTCTCACCCCTCGCTCACCCCTCTCTGTCCCTATCTACCTCTCTCACCCCTCGCTCACCCCTCTGTCCCTATCTACCTCTCTCACCCCCCTCTGTCCCTATCTACCTCTCTCACCCCTCTCTCACCCCTCTCTGTCCCTATCTAACTCTCACCCCTCGCTCACCCTTCTCTGTCCCTATCTACCTCTCTCACCCCTCTCTCACCCCTCTCTGTCCCTATCTACCTCTTTCACCCCTCTCTCACCCCTCTCTGTCCCTATCTACCTATTTCACCCCTCTCTCACCCCTCTCTGTCCCTATCTACCTCTCTCACCCCTCGCTCACCCCTCTCTGTCCCTATCTACCTCTCTCACCCCTCTCTCACCCCTCTGTCCCTATCAACCTCTTTCACCCCTCTCTCACCCCTCTCTGTCCCTATCTACCTCTCTCACCCCTCTCTGTCCCTATCTACCTCTCTCACCCCTGTCTTACCCCTCTCTGTTCTATTTTGGTCTCAGTCCACCCCTCCCTGTGTGAGTTAATGGGGTGATTATGCAGACTCTTCAGTACTAAGGCTGTGACTGGGCTCTGAGGGAGAAAGAGACTCGTTGTTCCGTCTATCAGAATCCCTCCATCTTAAGCTACAGACTCTTTTGTATGTTTGTGTCCTATTTGAGAACTACTGTTGTTGTCATTGCTGTTGCATTTAGCTTCCCAAATGTCAAAATGGCCGATATTTGATGTTGGTGGGGGGGCAGTGGGCCTGTGGTTTTTTGTTACTCAGAGTTTAATGAATAACTGCTGATCAATATTGGCTTCAATTAGCTGTCTGGTGCTGCTGCCTTCCCACCCCAGGGGAACCCTTCAGTTGTTTTAAAGGACTTGATTTTAAATGATTGATGTGAAGTGCTGCAGTTTTGAAAGAGAGAGGAAGAGGGGCATTCCTAGCCCTAAAAAAGTCTGTGGTCTGAGAGCGTCTTTCTTCGAGCAGAAGCACAGAGCTCTGTGTTTAAAAGGAATGGCTCCGAATTAACAATTAAACCACCGCTAGTTAGAGTACAACTTGTTTACAAGGCATTTGGAAAGGGAGGAAGAGGGAAGGAGAGGTGGAGGAGGAGGGGAATGGGGGATGTGGGAAAAACAGGCTGAAAGTCCAGTTAGGGGAAAGTTCATTGTGTAGAAGAGAGAGGGATTTGGTGAGATTGGTTAGTCTCTGAGGAGGGCTGGAGCGAGTCAGTGAGTCAGTGTGAGAGAGTAAGAGGGAGAGTGCACGGACCCAGAGAAGGAAGAAAGGATGAAGGAGATGAATAAGACGTATGCCATCGTGGAGGTGATAGATGGGGAACAGATCCAACTGGTAAGAGGTCTGCGCTCTGGTTTGTGTGTGTGTCTGTGTGTGTGCGTGCATTTGTGTGTGTGGTTGGGAAATATGTATATATGTGTATTTGTTCACCCAGCTTGGTCAGTAGTGAGGCATTAGAGTTAGGAGAGTTATGCCCCCCTCCCTCATGACCCCTCTCTGGATTGGCTGGGGCTGGGGCAGGGCGGGTCATCTCTAACTCCCAGCCTCGAGTCTCTGATTAGGGGATGAGTCTAGTCCTCAGGCCCCTGGGACTGGTGCTGCAGGCTGGAGGCTGGAAGGAAGCAGCACTTTGATATGGGAGCGGTTGAGCTGAGCTCTATCGCTGTGGGCAAACTTCCAGTGAGGGACACGCTCGGCCATTAGAGAGAACTGCATGGGACATTAACTGTCTGGCATGACAGCGTAAAGGTCACTGCTGGCTTCTCCCCTGTCTCCCTGCTCTATCCCGTGTTGGTGGGTGTGTGGAATAGAAGGGCATTCGCTGGGTTTATCTCTTGGTGTTCTTGGCTCTTGATCACTGAGTGTTGTGTTGGGTGTGTGTGATTACATAATATTCAATATCATAGTCATTGATTAGATTTAGCTGTTTGGCAATTGATTGCTTCTCCAGGAGCTAAACTGAGCAGTGTGATTTGCATGCTGGGACAGTGGTATTAAGTGTCTCTATGCATAGATTCAGCCCTCTGTATGGAGTATTGATGGTGAGGGAGATCAGGTATTCCCATCGCATTGCTACAAGTTTGCACCAGATGTGCAGCAAATCAGCTGAAAAATATGTGCTTGTTTTTTTTTGTTCCGTAGACTTAATATGCAGACCTCTAAACAGTTATGCTGTTCTCTCAGTCTCTGTCAAGGTCCCTGTGCTCTGCTGAGACGTTTAGAATGATATCCCTCAGGACTAATGTTAGTTACCTTACAAATCTTCTCTCTGCTTTTGGAGGTTCTTTCCTCGTTAACTTTCCTTAAACACTGAGTTTTCCCCTTAATGAATGAATTTCCTCTGCTAATCTGTGAGCAGGATTATCATGGTAAACTCCCTGGAATCTGTGGAATCTGGGAGTTTAAGGAAAGCTTGGGAACGCCACTGAGAGAATACCAGGCATGACTGACCTGCGAGAGTGAGAGTTTGTTTAAAATGGACGGTATTGGGTCATGCTGATTGTGTGTAGGATGGGAGACAGTCACAGAGAGGGGAGAGGAAGGGACAAGGAGAGGAGAGGGTTACACCTAACTCTTAACTTCATGTCCCAGATTTAAAATAAAGGAGAGGAAGACCCTACTGAAGATGCCATTTCCTTTTGATCAGTGTACTGTAGATCTGTTTGCTTCATGAGTGACCAGAGGTCTCCGTCCACAGCGGTCTGTTTTGAACCTGTGGTTTAACTGTGTGAGTGAGACCTGGCTGCTCGTCAGTCGTCTCAGTCATAAGGGATCTATCTACCTGTTATCCGTCAAGCCTCATTAGTATTGCAAAGGAGATCTTCAGCCACATCCTCTTGTGTGAAATTCAAAGTGTTTCTTTATTACTGGAAGATTCATCATCAAATCCCTTATCAGGGTGCTTGACTAGTAGTAGCCCATAGAGCCTGCTACGTAACAGCTAAACAACCTCTACACAACCTCTACAGAGGAGACCGCTAGTCTTCCAAACAGAGGCTGGGTTAGAGATATGGTCAGAGAATAAAGCTATAGAGATAAGAAGAGAGATGGACCGATAGTCAATAAATGTGTGTCTGTCAGAGCAGAGGCAGTTAGAGGCAGTAGTTTCCAGGTGTGATATTGGCCTGTTATCTTCTGCTATCTGCTCTTTACAGCCACTAAACATGTAACACACTGTGTGTTTATTAAGTTCCCTCAGGCTCAGAGGACTAACCAGGGTTACGCACAATATGATGCCATACAACTCCCAGGAGACACTGACTTCACCATTCTGTCTTCGAATTGTCTCCCTCTGTCAAGGGGCTTTATTGGCCTGGGAAACAGATGTTAACATTGCAAAAGCAAGAGAAATGGATAATAAACAACAGTGAAATAAACAATCAAAAATCAACAGCAAACATTACACTCCAGTTCCAAAGGAATAGAGACATTTCAAATGTCATGTTATGGCTGTATACAGTGTTGTAATGATGTGGAAATACTTAAAGCACATGTTATGGCTGTATACAGTGTTGTAATGATGTGGAAATACTTAAAGCACATGTTATGTCTGTATACAGTGTTGTAATGATGTGGAAATACTTAAAGCACATGTTATGTCTGTATACAGTGTTGTAATGATGTGGAAATACTTAAAGCACATGTTATGGCTGTATACAGTGTTGTAATGATGTGGAAATACTTAAAGCACATGTTATGGCTGTATACAGTGTTGTAATGATGTGGAAATACTTAAAGCACATGTTATGGCTGTATACAGTGTTGTAATGATGTGGAAATACTTAAAGCACATGTTATGTCTGTATACAGTGTTGTAATGATGTGGAAATACTTAAAGCACATGTTATGTCTGTATACAGTGTTGTAACAATGTAGAAATACTTAAAGCACATGTTATGGCTGTATACAGTGTTGTAATGATGTGGAAATACTTAAAGCACATGTTATGTCTGTATACAGTGTTGTAATGATGTGGAAATACTTAAAGCACATGTTATGGCTGTATACAGTGTTGTAATGATGTGGAAATACTTAAAGCACATGTTATGGCTGTATACAGTGTTGTAATGATGTGGAAATACTTAAAGCACATGTTATGTCTGTATACAGTGTTGTAATGATGTGGAAATACTTAGAGCACATGTTATGGCTGTATACAGTGTTGTAATGATGTGGAAATACTTAAAGCACATGTTATGGCTGTATACAGTGTTGTAATGATGTGGAAATACTTAAAGCACATGTTATGGCTGTATACAGTGTTGTAATGATGTGGAAATACTTAAAGCACATGTTATGGCTGTATACAGTGTTGCAATGATGTGCAAATACTTAAAGCACAAAATGGAAAATAAATCAACATAAATATGGGTTGTATTTACAATGGTGTTTGTTCTTCACTGGTTGCCATTTTCTTGTGGCAACCGTTCACAAATATTGCTGCTGTGATGGTATTTCACCCAATAGATATGGGAGATTATTCAAATTGTATTTGTTTTCATGTTCTTTGTGGGTCTGTGTAATCTGAGGGAAATATGTTACTCTCAGTCTCACTCTCTCTGTCTCTCTCTGTCTCTCTCTTTCTCAATCAATTAATTGAGGGTGATCTCAGGAAACAGTGTTTATGAAATAAAAATGTATTCCTAGGTTGTGTTTCGTGCATGGTTTCCTGAATTTTGTTGTGTATCAGGCTATCAAACAACCGCAAGGGCTTAACGTGGGCTCTAAACTGCCCTGAAAATAGAGTGGCTTGTAAGAATAGTTTATTTAACTATCATTTCCTCATCTAAAGGATGTGTGTCACGTTCTGACCTTTATTTCCTTTGTTTTGTATTTATTTAGTATGGTCAGGGCGTAAGTTGGGGTGGGCAGTCTATGTTGGTTTTTCTATGTTTAGTTTCTGTTTCGGCCTAGTATGGTTCTCAATCAGAGGCAGGTGTCGTTAGTTGTCTGATTGAGAATCATACTTAGGTAGCCTGGGTTTCACTGTTGGTTTGTGGGTGTTTGTTTCCGTGGGTGTGTTAGTCGCCACATGGTACTGTTTCGGTTTTTGTAGATTACATGTTATCGTTTATTGTTTTTGTTTGAGTGTTCATTTTGTCTTTATTAAAATATCGTCATGAACACTTCCCACGCTGCATCTTGGTCCGATCCTTACTCCTCTTCAGACGAAGAGGAGATCTGCCATTACAATGTGCTTGGTGTCGTTGTTGGAACCCATTCTTCATTGAACTTGATAGGAGAGTAAGTGACCAGTCACTTGTATGAGATTAAGTGAAGATACTTCATCTGAAGGATGCATGCAATAACCCCTGTTTAACCCTTCAATCTCTTCTTTCTCATGGATTCTAATCTCACAAAGAGAGTGACCCGAATGACCAATCCTCTGTGTTATTGATATTTTTGAGTGAATGTAGGTTACGCGATGCTCATTCTGATGTGTGTTCCCTCCTCAGCTCCCTCTGTCCAGCAGTCACCTGGACGTGTACACAGGCCCTGGGATGACCGGTCAATCCATTGCCATGACCAGCAACTCCTGCCCTGCCAACCTGGCCATCAAACGAGAGCTGACGGGTAGGACCAATCACAGCCGCAGGCACAGCCATGGCAACCAATCATAGACAAGCTTAGTCACACAGCAAACACACAGCTCTCAGAGAAATAGCAACCAATCAGAGATAGACCTGCAAGCCAAAATGGTTTCCTACCAGTTTTCCCGCCTGGTTTCCGAGGTCTCAATCAGATGCTGAGTAAACCAGGATATAAGAGGAGGCTGGTGGAAGGAGCTATAGGAGGACAGGCTCATTGTAATGGCTGGAATGGAATGAATGGAACGGTATCAAACACATGGAAACCACATGTTTTACTCCATGCCATTATAATAGGCCCGTCCTTTTACAGCTCCTCCCACCAGCCTCCTCTGCAGGGTCGATTTTTCTCAAAACGACCGGTTCATTGAACGTAATTTCTACTGTGATGGAATTCAATTAATAATTGAAGCAATGTAGTTCCTCATTGACAGTTATTGTGAAGGCCAGCCTGTGAGTTACATCAATCAGCTCAGGTTTCCTTTAGGAATGTTTCTCAGGACATACCGTCTCATAGGGACGTACATACCGTCTCATAGGGACGTACATACCGTCTCATAGGGACGTACATACCGTCTCATAGGGACGTACATACCGTCTCATAGGGACGTACACACCGTCTCATAGGGACGTACATACCGTCTCTGAGGGACGTACATACCGTCTCATAGGGACGTACATACCGTCTCATAGGGACGTACATACCGTCTCTGAGGGACGTACATACCGTCTCATAGGGACGTACATACCGTCTCATAGGGACGTACATACCGTCTCATAGGGACGTACATACCGTCTCATAGGGACGTACATACCGTCTCATAGGGACGTACATACCGTCTCTAGGTTTTTTTTGGCAGCTGATAGTAGTTAGTGTTGATGAGTTGTGTGAGGACAGTGTTAGTTCATTGCTTGTTGTTTTTGTCAAGATGCAGAAGCCCGTGCGATGGCCAAGGAGAGACAGAAGAAAGACAACCACAACCTGAGTGAGTTTATTCTGCCCTTCCCCCTTTCCCTTTCCCTTGCTCTCTCTGTCTCTCTGTCTCTCTGTCTTTCTCTATATCTCTCCCTCTCTCTCTCTCTCACCCTCTCTCTCCCTCTCTCTCTCTCTCACCCTCTCTCTCCCTCTCTCTGTCTCTCTCCCTCCCCCTCTCTCTCTGTCTCTCTCGCTCTCTCTCTCGCTCTCTCTCTCGGTCTCTCTAGCTCTCTCTCTCGGTCTCTCTGTGTCTCTCTCTCTCTCTCTCTCTGTGTCTCTCTCTCTCTCGCTCCCTCTGTCTCTCGCTCCCTCTGTCTCTCGCTCCCTCTGTCTCTCTCTCTCTGTCTCCCTTGCAAAACACAACTTTTTACAATCTCTCTCTGTTTAAAGTACACCTCTATCTCTCTCTCTCTGTTTAAAGTACACCTCTATCTCTCTCTCTCTCAATTTAAATTACACCTCTATCTCTTTCCCTCTCTCTTTCACACACACACACACACACACACACACACACACACACACTGTGGTAATTCAGCTGATACAGGGCAACCCACAGGTGGATGTTTAACCCACACTTTCTGCTGCTCTGACACTAAAGTCTAATTGCCTGTCACACTAGTTTTTTATGTGTAGTGCCTGTGTTAAATCAAATCAAATCAAAATGGTATTTGTCATATATGCTGAATACAACAGGTGTAGACGTTACAGTGAAATGCTTACTTACAAGCCCTTAACCAAAAATGCAGTTTTAAGAACATCAAAGAGCAGCAGTAAAATAACAATAGCGATGCTATATACAGGGGGTACTGGTACACAGTCAATGTGGGGGGGTACAGGTCAATGTGCGGGGGTACAGGTCAATGTGTGGGGGTACAGAGTCAATGTGCGGGGGTACAGGTCAATGTGCGGGGGTACAGGTCAATGTGCGGGGGTACAGGTCAATGTGCGGGGGTACAGGTCAATGTGCGGGGGTACAGGTCAATGTGCGGGGGTACAGGTCAATGTGCGGGGGTACAGGTCAATGTGCGGGGGTACAGAGTCAGTGTGGGGGGGTACAGGTCAATGTGCGGGGGTACAGGTCAATGTGCGGGGGTACAGGTCAATGTGCGGGGGTACAGGTCAATGTGCGGGGGTACAGGTCAATGTGCGGGGGTACAGGTCAATGTGCGGGGGTACAGAGTCAGTGTGGGGGGGTACAGAGTCAATGTGCGGGGGTACAGGTCAATGTGCGGGGGTACAGGTCAATGTGCGGGGGTACAGAGTCAGTGTGCGGGGGTACAGGTCAATGTGCGGGGGTACAGAGTCAGTGTGCGGGGGTACACAGTCAATGTGCGGGGGTACAGAGTCAATGTGCGGGGGTACAGGTCAATGTGCGGGGGTACAGAGTCAATGTGCGGGGGTACAGAGTCAGTGTGCGGGGGTACAGGTCAATGTGCGGGGGTACAGAGTCAGTGTGCGGGGGTACACAGTCAGTGTGCGGGGGTACAGGTCAATGTGCGGGGGTACAGAGTCAATGTGCGGGGGTACACAGTCAATGTGCGGGGGTACAGAGTCAATGTGCGGGGGTACAGGTCAATGTGCGGGGGTACAGAGTCAGTGTGCGGGGGTACAGAGTCAGTGTGCGGGGGTACAGAGTCAGTGTGCGGGGGTACAGAGTCAGTGTGCGGGGGTACAGGTCAATGTGCGGGGGTACAGGTCAATGTGCGAGGGTACAGAGTCAATGTGCGGGGGTACAGGTCAATGTGCGAGGGTACAGAGTCAATGTGCGAGGGTACAGGTCAATGTACAGGTCAATGTGCGGGGGTACAGGTCAATGTGCGGGGGTACAGAGTCAATGTGCGGGGGTACAGGTCAATGTGCGGGGGTACAGGTCAATGTGCGAGGGTACAGAGTCAATGTGCGAGGGTACAGGTCAATGTGCGGGGGTACAGGTCAATGTGCGGGGGTACAGGTCAATGTGCGGGGGTACAGAGTCAGTGTGCGGGGGTACAGAGTCAGTGTGCGGGGGTACAGAGTCAGTGTGCGGGGGTACAGAGTCAGTGTGCGGGGGTACAGAGTCAGTGTGCGGGGGTACAGAGTCAGTGTGCGGG
>NC_143038.1:49140000-49187500 GCF_057628025.1 Oncorhynchus mykiss
TCAGGCCCAGGGCCAGCAACACGTCCACCACCCCCAGTCCCACCACCTCCAGCCTCAGCAGGGCCAGCTCAGGCAGCTGCCCCCTCTGCCCCCTCACCTCCAGCCCCAGCTTCCCCTCCAGTACTCAGCCGTGGGCAGCTCCCAGCCCTTTGACTTTGCCCAGTCGCTGGACTTGTGTGACGGGGTGCCTGGCTTCCCAGAGGGCCTGTCGGGGCTAGGGGAGCTGGGCGGCCTTGGTACCCAGGGAAGGAGAGGCGACCTGGGCTTCCTGATGATGGACGAGCCCCTGTCTCCTCTGGGTGGAGACCCTCTGCTCTCTGCCATGTCCCCTGAGGCCTCGGTCGACTCCAGCCGCAGATCCAGCTTCAGCATAGAGGACACAGATATACTGTAGATGGAGTATACACACACACAATGTAGAACCACACACAGAGTGTGTACACACACACACAATGTAGAACCACACACAGAGTGTGTACACACACACACAATGTAGAACCACACACAGAGTGTGTACACACACACACACACTGTAGAACCACACACATAGTGTGTACACACACACACAATGTAGAACCACACACATAGTGTGTACACACACACACATATGGTACGTATTGTACACACAGTAGAAATACACCCAGAGCACTGATATACTGTGACATGCTTATGCTCTGTTCAACAACCCTGCCAGCATACATTTGCACTCTAAACTCCCACACACACACTCCAAGCATGCTGTACAAACACTGATACACACTTACACACACAAACTTGACATTCTCATAGATGCACACCCTTTCTTAGCACTCGTATAGATACACATTCAACAGCAATATGAGAAATGAAACCACGTTTCAGATTGAAATTATTGTGTCCTACCACTGTAAATATCAGAGCACCTCTGAATGATAAACAATCTATTACGCACACACACGCACACACGCACAGCACAGACAGATTCTAGTTCACTCTAACACAGAAGAGACCCTGTTATTTGAAAGGTGAGGCACTGACAAAGGTTTGAGACACAGACCTCGACCCCTTACTTTGTAAAACACTGGCATGACCTCGAGTCTGCAAGCTACTGCCTTCTCCTGTGTCACCTATGACCTTTAGCCTTAAGGGTACTGCCAAGTCCACTCCATGACCTCTGACCCCTGTGTGAACTCTGGACATTGAGGAGAGATGGTTTGGCCTTGATTGTGAGGTGTTGTAGCGATGCAAGGGGTTATATAGCTCCACAGGTTTCTAAGTAGTGCCACTGTGTAGCATCATAGGGTGCTATGTAGCGACTCAGGATCTCCTGTAGCCCTGACCCAAACCTGCCAACGGGCCTTGTGTTAGCCACCTGAAGACCCACTCTCTCTGGCTGAGATGGAGGGTGGGAGAGGGTTGTCTTTTAGTAAGTTGTACTGTATAGTTAGGAGAGAGAGGACCAGTCATAGAGATTGGCTTAGATAACCCAGTAATGTCATTGTCTCCACTGTAACAAACAAACACACACACACACACACACACACACACACAGCAGTGTGCCTTGAGGCTGTGTTCAAATCAAGACTTTGAGCGAGACTTCGGTACCTCACCCAGTCTGTGCATGTAGAACTGTCAGCTTTCGGTCAACCAGGTTAAACTCGACACTCACCAGGTACTAACCAAACCAACTCTGTAGAAACCAAACTACAGCCGTACAATACATACATAAACTAACAGGAAAACAAATAGCTTTCAGATTTGGGTGAGGGACTGAGGTCAACACTTTGATTTGATATGGCTTATGATCAGTACAGAGAAAAGGAAGTAAAATGATGATTTTAAAGGTATTTGTTTGTATTCTATTATAGTTTGTTGTTTTATTTGATTTCATCTCCCAATGCACTGGAAGCTATATTATTTAATTGACTTTGTACATGAAAGACTTTTCAGTTTTATGCCTCTTAAAATGTATTTTATTTGTATTTGTCCTTTTTATTTTATTCCTAAAGTACCTTTTTCTCTAAGAGCCATTTAAAGGTGAAAGTATTCAAGCCACTTGCGTGACAGTGTACGACCAGTGGGGAGCCATATTCTATACTTGTCTTTGTGGAAGAATTATTCAAATTTCACCAGGCTTTGAAGAGTTCAGAAGATCATGTACATTTACAGTATGATGTCATTTTTATATTGATTGGGATTTTCTCTCTTTTTTAACCTATAGAAATTGGAGCCAGAGACTAAGTTGAGAGGTGATTTTATTTGATAAAGTTTTAATTGTGATTTGTGAATGTGAAGATGGCCTGTACCGGTACCAAGCCAAACCCAAGCATCACAACAACGGGGTGTTTCCCTTCATGGTGCCACTTTTGACCCCTACTTTGGTTTCCATTTAGACTACTTCCTTCTGATGGAAGTCAGAACAACCATGGCGGAGTTCTGTTGCCATAGCGTTGGCACAGCCTTCTCTCTGTCTGCCAGAGTTCCCCTTTACCCTGCTCCAATGTTTGTAATCAATTGTTTTACTTTTGTGTATATTGTCCAGCCAACATTTTAAAGAGCTTGTCTGCAGATAATGTGGCGTGTTGTCCCCTCTGTGACTGTCCCCCTCCCCCATGTCACTGTATTCGACTGGTCAGGGGAAACTGGCATTCTGGTTTTGCTTTGGATATAAAATGTTTTACCAAAATCCACCCAGCGCTCCCAGAGTGTTTCTTTACTGTCTGGGTGATGTTTCTGTGAGATGCATGCAGATGAAGAGGGGTGTGTGAGTGGTGTGTGTGTGTGTGGTGTGTGTGTGTGGTGCGTGTGCGGGTGTCACAGAGTTTGATCAGTGTCTTGGAACAGCTTCATAATACTGTTATACCTGACACCAACATTGCTGTTCCTATTTTATTCCACCAGGGAGAGTCAGAGACCCATCTGACAAGCCCAGCCAGGGTCCCTCTCTCTCTCGCTCTTTTTCTCTCACTTTCAATTCAATTTCAACTGAACCTCTATGGGATCAGTGTCCCCCCCGCTTGACGGTTGAACTAACGTAGGCTAATGTGATTAGCATGAGGTTGTAAGTAACCAAAACATTTCCCAGGACATAGACATATCTGATATGGGCAGAAAGCTTAAATTGTAGTTAATCTAACTGCACTGTCCAATTTACAGTGAAATAATACCATACTATTGTTTGAGGAGAGTGCACAATTATGAACTTGAAAATATATTAATAAACTAATTAGGCACATTTGGGCAGACTTCATATAACATTTTCAACAGATATGCAATGGTTCATTGGATCAGTTTATAACATTGCACATCCACTGCTGACATCTAGTGGCCAAAATCAAAATTGCGCCTGGGGCTGGAATAACACATTATGGCCTTTCTCTTGCATTTCAAAGATCATTGTACAAAAAAAGCATGTTTTTTTTCTTCTTTGTATGATCTTTTACCAGATCTATTGTGTTATGTTCTCCTACATTAATTCCATATTTCCACAAACTTCAGTGTTTCCTTTCAAATGGTATCAAGAATATGCATATCCCTGCTTCAGGTCCTGAGCTACGTACAGGCAGTTCGATTTGGGTATGTCATTTTATGTGAAAAATGTAAAAAAATGGCTCCGATCCTTTATTGGCATGGGAAACATATGCCAAAGCAAGTGAGGTAGATAATATATAAAAGTGAAATAAACAATACAAATTAACAGTAAACATTACACTCACAAACGTTCCAAAAGAATAAAGACATTACAAATGTCATTATGCACAAATATTCCTCTCTATCTCTTAGCTCATTATACTCCATAACAATCACAGGAATAGAGCTGCAATGCAATTAACCTATTTTTAAATACCATTTTATTAGGGCAGAGAAGGGCTTAAAATAGGACAAGGAGGAAGGGAGGGAGGGAAGAGGGAGTACAATGAGTATGCTGTAATTTCACAATGGCTCTCTTTCCACGTCTCTCAAAGCATTCCCACACCAGTACAGCTTTACAATCATTCTTTATCTGAAAACAACGAAGGCAAAACCGTAACAGAGAGAAATAAAGATGGAATAGGTCCTGTAATCTTTGGATTGTGTAGTATAAAATAGCCAACAACCACAATGTATTATGAAAGCCAATATTACAGTTGAGGCGTGTGTATTTGTGCAAATCCATCGATGTCAATGGGTTTGTATTTGTAAAACTTGGGAGTTTAGAGTTCTGAGTTAGAGTTTGGGCCAATGTTTTGTCTGTAGTTATTATTGGGGCTAGTGTTCTCTTTAGTTGTGAGCCATGTGGTTTCCCCCACCAACCCCTCAACCCCCCGTCTCTCCTCAGCACATGGTGTGGTCCATCTGTCCTCTCAAAACTCTGATACATCATGCCTCCCAAATCTGGGCGAGTGTATATACCTGAATACTTTATATTTTAGTACACACACCAGTGGAGGCTGCTGAGGGGAGGACGGCTCATAATAATGTCTGGAATGGGGTCAATAGAATGGTATCAAGCAAATCAAAGATGTGGTTTCCTTGTGGTTGATACCACTCCATTCCAGCCATTATTATGAGCCGTCCTCTCCTCAGCAGCCTCCACTGATACACACACACACACACAGTTGATAGTGTGGTAATCCAACATTTCCATTGAGTTGGTTGAAACCTACAATGTCATGACCCATGTCACAGGGAAGAAAATGGGTCCTGAAGAATGTTGTCTGGTATGAAGGTGGGTGGGTCACCAGAATATTGTAAAACCTTGTGGAGGTTGTGGGTGTGTATGGGTGCATGTCTGCGTGTGTAGAGTTGTCTTCAGTGTTATTGAGAGTGTGGTAGCTTTCCTAGTGTACGTGTGTTCATTAGAGTGGTCACCAGTCAGTGCAGTACATTAGAGTGGTCACCAGTCAGTGCAGTACATTAGAGTGGTCACCAGTCAGTGCAGTACATTAGAGTGGTCACCAGTCGTGGTAGCTTTCCTAGTGTACGTGTGTTCATTAGAGTGGTCACCAGCCAGTGCAGTACATTAGAGTGGTCACCAGTCAGTGCAGTACATTAGAGTGGTCACCAGTCAGTGCAGTACATTAGAGTGGTCACCAGTCAGTGCAGTACATTAGAGTGGTCACCAGTCAGTACAGTAGATGGTCTCGCCCCTCTTCTCCTCCCTCTCCTGATTCATTAGGTCCAGGGCTGCCATGGGGTGATCCATACCTGCCGTTAAACAGCCTTTCTGGGCTTAAATCAGGGCAAACCTCCCCCCCCTCCAGACACACACACACTCTCTCTCCAAAGTGTGTGTGGCTGGTGTTCGTCGTCCATCCAAAGCCCCATTCTCCCAGGTCTTTATGATGCTAATGCACTCCCCAGTCTAATAAATCCCTGCAGAGCTGAAGTGCTGAGATCTTATGGCTCGCTGAGAACAGTCCCCCCCTCCCCACACATACACCTCTAACGCAACCCACCCACACACCTCCCTCGGCAGGAGAAGTGCCTTCCTTGCACTTGCAAGTATTCCTGGGTGGCTCTCTGGCAGAGAGAGGGGGAGAAGTCAAACATGAAAGCATAATTTAAGGAGTAGCGTGGTATTAGCCTGTTGGTCCGTGGGCCTTTAGCACCGTGGAACCATTGCGATAGAGAGCTCCAGAGTCCAGACCAGAGCAGGGAGCCTGTTCACCTCCTTTCCCCACAGTCAGGCCTGTGGCCTGGGCTTGGCAGCAGCACAGCCACGCCCCCCTGATCACGAATGGACTGTATGGATGAATAACGGAAGAGAGGGGAGGAGAGACGGGGATAGAAAGGAAAATAATCAGAGGTTATTTTACTTGTTCAATAAATAGTGAACAAGGAGCTCCATTCAGGGCTGGGAATGTGCCCATTATCAGATTAGGCTGAATTCATGTTCTCTCTCTCTCTCTCTCTCTCAATTAAATTACATTTAAATTCGAAGGGCTTTATTGGCATGGGAAACATAAGTTTACATTGCCAAAACAAGTGAAATAGATAATAAACAAAAGTGAAATAAACAATACAAAAATGAACAGTAAACATTACACTCACAGAAGTTCCAAAGGAATAGACATTTAAAATGTCGTATTATATATATATATGCAGTGTGTAACAATGTACAAATGGTGAAAGTACAAAAGGG
Organism: Oncorhynchus mykiss; assembly: GCF_057628025.1. Classification (NCBI taxonomy): domain Eukaryota; kingdom Metazoa; phylum Chordata; class Actinopteri; order Salmoniformes; family Salmonidae; genus Oncorhynchus; species Oncorhynchus mykiss. The sequence continues at coordinate 49,146,104 of NC_143038.1, forward strand.
AAAATAAATATAATAATAAAACATAAATATGGGTTGTATTTACAATGGTGTTTGTTCTTCACTGGTTGCCCTTTTCTCGTGGCAACAGGTCACAAATCTTGCTGCTGTGATGGCACACTGTGGAATTTCACCCAGTAGATATGGGAGTTTATCAAAATTGGATTTGTTTTCTAATTCTTTGTGGATCTGTAATGTGAGGGAAATATGTATCTCTAATATGGTCATACGTTGGACAGGAGGTTAGGGAGTGCAGCTCAGTTTCCACCTCATTTTGTGGGCAGTGAGCACATAGGCAGACATGGCTCTCAAGAGAAGACAGGCTAAGGAGGCTTCTCTCAATAGCAGTGAGTCTGTACATAGTCAAAGCTTTCCTTAAGTTTAGGTCACAGTGGACAGGTATTCTGCCACTGTACTTTCTGTTTAGGGCCAAATAGCATTCTAGTTTGCTCTGTTTAAAAAATATATATTTCCAATGTGTCATATAATTATCTTTTTGTTTTCTCATGATTTGGTTGGGTCTAATTGTGCTGCTTTCCCGGGACTCTGTGGTGTGTGTTTGTGTTTGTGAACAGAGCCCCAAGACCAGCTTGCTTAGGGAACTCTTCTCCAGGTTCATCTCTCTGTAGGTGATGGCTTTGTTATGGAAGGTTTGGGAATCGCTTCCTTTTAGGTGGTTGTAGAATTTAACGGCTCCTTTCTGGATTTTGATAATTAGTGGGTATCTAATTCTGCTCTGCATGCATTATTTGGTGTTGTACACGGAGGATATTTTTTGCTGAATTCTGCAAGCAGTCTCAATTTGATGTTTGTCCCATTTTGTACATTCTTGGTTGGTGAGCGGACCCCAGCTCTCTCTCTCTTTCAGCCTGTCCCATATTCTCTTTCTGTTGCTTTCATGCCACTCCCATTCTCCTCCCCATCTTCCTCTATCTCAGCTCCTTTTCCTCTCCATCTCTGTCCTATCTGTCTGTGTGTGACTGTGAGTGCCAACCCCTCTCAGGGGGCCAGCGTGTCACTCAGCTCCAGGCCCAGCGAGGGGAGGTGATTGAGCTAATTTAGCCCCTGGATGAGAGAGCAGGGAAGGCCTCACCCTCCACTAATAGACAGACATCAAAATGGAGATGAGGGAGGAGAAAAGGAAGGATGACTATAAAAAACAGACAGATTTTTTTAATGGATTTATCCTTTTTTGTCCAAAGGGAGGAGAAACTTTTATGAACAGTTACGGAATGACATTGTGAAGTTGGTAAAGGTTTATGTGTATTGCCGTGTGTTAAAAATTCTGATATTGCTTATTGATCTTTCCCCCTCCATTATGTCACCGTCAATCACTGGTCTGGGTGATGATCTTGTCCGGCCTCTGACAGCCCGTATATCCACACTGCCCAAAACCTCGGCTCTTAGTGCTGATCTGAAGGTTGGACCTGTTTTATGGATTTGCAGGTCTCAGCCATAATGACAGAACGCCTAACGAAGACAACTGGCTGCTGAGATGTTGCTTTATGACTTTTTGATAAATCATAGGAACAAGAGTGAGAGGCCAGATTGCTTCTTTTAGTATTTTCAGACCGAATCCTAACTTCAGCCATCAATCATACATGGATGTCTTGTCAATGAGAGACGTTGAGTTAATTTGAGTTAAACGCTGGCTCTTTAGTCATTAGGTAGGGAAGTCTGGTGAAGGTCAGTGTGGATTATTTGTCTGTTTTTCTTCTACTATTTGCACAGGGCCAGGAGTGTTTCGTTAACCACATGACCTGACCAGGAAAAACTCCAGGTCGTACTCATGATCACCTGGAGGTGACACACCTGGGGGCGGGAGATTGAAGCAGACACCAAAACATCCGGCATGGGGTGGAACTAGATTGAGAAGACAGCCTAGACAGAGGGAGATGGAGAGGAGTCGTCAATGGCCTCTGGTCCCTGGGGAGCGATGGGCCTTAGTAAGTAACCTGGATCTGTTTCAGACTATCTCAAGGCAACATCAGAAGAACTAGTGTCTTCTACCATAGTCTCTCAGTCCCAGCCTTGATCTGTATTCCTGACTCGTCCTGTGTGAGGGCCTGATGGGCTTTATGTAAATGAGCACTTTGTCCCTGTCCAATGGCAGGCCTCAGAAAGGTAATAATAAAGGTGGAGCTGTGACACACTGGGGGTCGTGTAACTGCGGTAACAGGCCTCTCATCTAATAAGGTCACGAATGCTCAGTGTCGGCTTCCACTGTGTCTGTCGCTTCCTCTCTTTCTTCACCCCTTCTTTTTTCTCTTCCTTCCCTCTGTCCACCCTTCTTCCTCTACATATTTAATAGTCTTTCTTGACTCCTCACACCTTGTCGCATCTCTCTCTTCATTCCTTCACTCCTTTTCTCTTCCTTACCTCTGTCCGTTCTTTTAATATTTAATCCTCCTCTCTGACTTCACATGCCTTCATCTCTGAAAGGAGCCCAAATTGGCAGGAGAGATGAATAATGTGCCTGCCATTAACACCCTGAGAGAGGGATCATTCTTTTCATGTGTGGAGGAGAGGAGAGACAAGGCAGCGAGAGGTGTAAATGAAGGGAGGACAGGGGCTGACATCGCTCAGTCTTGGGACGTACGCACCAACACGCGCGCACACACACACACACTTTTTGTTTCATAGAGCTGTGGCAGGAATAAGGAGCAGTGCAAGGGAAGGGGGCAGGGAGCTGACTGGGTTCGGTCTTATGGGGATCTTTATGGACCACAGATCAAACTGTATTCCCAGGCTGTGGCCTGCAACCTGCTGCCTGATGGAGTAACAGACAGAGAGATTGAGGAAAACGAGCCCTATAGAGTCCTCTCACAGCAGCCCGATCCAGTCAGTTAATGATTGGGTTTTACTGTTTCAGTCAGCTGACTATTTGTTAATAACTCACTTGCTCTTCACAAATTGTAAGCTAGCTGGTTACAGTGCCTCCTAAAGACATAATTGACATGTGGAAAATAAGGCAGGCTATCAGCTGATCATACATGTTGTTGTAAATCAACTGTCAATCAAATGCTTTGCTACTGTGGTAGTAATGTTGATATTTACACAAGGTAGCCTGCTACTGGACCAGTGACTGCATCTCAAGCCATGCATGTTTGGAGACCGGGCACGTGCAGTCTCCTTACCGGGCAGACTGGGGGAAAAGGCACAATCTCCTTACCGGGCAGACTGGGGGAAAAGGCACAATCTCCTTACCGGACAGACTGGGGGAAAAGGCACAATCTCCTTACCGGCCAGACTGGGGGAAAAGGCACAATCTCCTTACCGGGCAGACTGGGGGAAAAGGCACAATCTCCTTACAGGGCAGACTGGGGGAAAAGGCACAATCTCCTTACAGGGCAGACTGGGGGAAAAGGCACAATCTCCTTACCGGGCAGACTGGGGGAAAGGCACAATCTCCTTACCGGGCAGACTGGGGGAAAAGGCACAATCTCCTTACAGGGCAGACTGGGGGAAAAGGCACAATCTCCTTACCGGGCAGACTGGGGGAAAGGCACAATCTCCTTACCGGGCAGACTGGGGGAAAAGGCACAATCTCCTTACCGGGCAGACTGGGGGAAAAGGCACAATCTCCTTACCGGGCAGACTGGGGGAAAAGGCACAATCTCCTTACCGGGCAGACTGGGGGAAAAGGCACAATCTCCGTAAATCAAATCAAATCAAATCAAATTTTATTTGTCACATACACATGGTTAGCAGATGTTAATGCGAGTGTAGCGAAATGCTTGTGCTTCTAGTTCCGACAATGCAGTAATAACCAACAAGTAATCTAACAAACAATTCCAAAACTACTGTCTTGTACACAGTGTAAGGGGATAAAGAATATGTACATAAGGATATATATGTATGGATATATATATATGAGTGATGGTACAGAGCAGCATAGGCAAGATACAGTAGATGGTATCGAGTACAGTATATACATATGAGATGAGTATGTAAACAAAGTGGCATAGTTAAAGTGGCTAGTGATACATGTATTACATAAGGATACAGTCGATGATATAGAGTACAGTATATACGTATGCCTATGAGATGAATAATGTAGGGTAAGTAACATTATATAAGGTAGCATTGTTTAAAGTGGCTAGTGATATATTTACATCATTTCCCATCAATTCCCATTATTAAAGTGGCTGGAGTTGAGTCAGTGTCAGTGTGTTGGCAGCAGCCACTCAATGTTAGTGGTGGCTGTTTAACAGTCTGATGGCCTTGAGATAGAAGCTGTTTTTCAGTCTCTCGGTCCCAGCTTTGATGCACCTGTACTGACCTCGCCTTCTGGATGATAGCGGGGTGAACAGGCAGTGGCTCGGGTGGTTGATGTCCTTGATGATCTTTATGGCCTTCCTGTGACATCGGGTGGTGTAGGTGTCCTGGAGGGCAGGTAGTTTGCCCCCGGTGATGCGTTGTGCAGACCTCACCACCCTCTGGAGAGCCTTACGGTTGAGGGCGGAGCAGTTGCCGTACCAGGCGGTGATACAGCCCGCCAGGATGCTCTCGATTGTGCATCTGTAGAAGTTTGTGAGTGCTTTTGGTGACAAGCCGAATTTCTTCAGCCTCCTGAGGTTGAAGAGGCGCTGCTGCGCCTTCTTCACAATGCTGTCTGTGTGAGTGGACCAATTCAGTTTGTCTGTGATGTGTATGCCGAGGAACTTAAAACTTGCTACCCTCTCCACTACTGTTCCATCGATGTGGATAGGGGGGTGTTCCCTCTGCTGTTTCCTGAAGTCCACAATCATCTCCTTAGTTTTGTTGACGTTGAGTGTGAGGTTATTTTCCTGACACCACACTCCGAGGGCCCTCACCTCCTCCCTGTAGGCCGTCTCGTCGTTGTTGGTAATCAAGCCTACCACTGTTGTGTCGTCCGCAAACTTGATGATTGAGTTGGAGGCGTGCGTGGCCACGCAGTCGTGGGTGAACAGGGAGTACAGGAGAGGGCTCAGAACGCACCCTTGTGGGGCCCCAGTGTTGAGGATCAGCGGGGAGGAGATGTTGTTGCCTACCCTCACCACCTGGGGGCGGCCCGTCAGGAAGTCCAGTACCCAGTTGCACAGGGCGGGGTCGAGACCCAGGGTCTCGAGCTTGATGACGAGCTTGGAGGGTACTATGGTGTTAAATGCCGAGCTGTAGTCAATGAACAGCATTCTCACATAGGTATTCCTCTTGTCCAGATGGGTTAGGGCGGTGTGCAGTGTGGTTGAGATTGCATCGTCTGTGGACCTATTTGGGCGGTAAGCAAATTGGAGTGGGTCTAGGGTGTCAGGTAGGGTGGAGGTGATATGGTCCTTGACTAGTCTCTCAAAGCACTTCATGATGACGGAAGTGAGTGCTACGGGGCGGTAGTCGTTTAGCTCAGTTACCTTAGCTTTCTTGGGAACAGGAACAATGGTGGCCCTCTTGAAGCATGTGGGAACAGCAGACTGGTATAGGGATTGATTGAATATGTCCGTAAACACACCGGCCAGCTGGTCTGCGCATGCTCTGAGGGCGCGGCTGGGGATGCCGTCTGGGCCTGCAGCCTTGCGAGGGTTAACACGTTTAAATGTCCTACTCACCTCGGCTGCAGTGAAGGAGAGACCGTATGTTTTCGTTGCAGGCTGTGTCAGTGGCACTGTATTGTCCTCAAAGCGTGCAAAAAAGTTATTTAGTCTGCCTGGGAGCAGGACATCCTGGTCCGTGACTGGGCTGGATTTCTTCCTGTAGTCCGTGATTGACTGTAGACCCTGCCACATGCCTCTTGTGTCTGAGCCGTTGAATTGAGATTCTACTTTGTCTCTGTACTGACGCTTAGCTTGTTTGATAGCCTTGCGGAGGGAATAGCTGCACTGTTTGTATTCGGTCATGTTACCAGACACCTTGCCCTGATTAAAAGCAGTGGTTCGCGCTTTCAGTTTCACGCGAATGCTGCCATCAATCCACGGTTTCTGGTTAGGGAATGTTTTAATCGTTGCTATGGGAACGACATCTTCAACGCACGTTCTAATGAACTCACACACCGAATCAGCGTATTCGTCAATGTTGTTGTCTGACGCAATACGAAACATGTCCCAGTCCACGTGGTGGAAGCAGTCTTGGAGTGTGGAGTAAGCTTGGTCGGACCAGCGTTGGACAGACCTCAGCGTGGGAGCCTCTTGTTTTAGTTTCTGTCTGTAGGCAGGGATCAACAAAATGGAGTCGTGGTCAGCTTTTCCGAAAGGGGGGCGGGGCAGGGCCTTATATGCGTCGTGGAAGTTAGAGTAACAATGATCCAAGGTCTTTCCACCCCTGGTTGCGCAATCGATATGCTGATAAAATTTAGGGAGTCTTGTTTTCAGATTAGCCTTGTTAAAATCCCCAGCTACAATGAATGCAGCCTCCGGATGAATGGTTTCCAGTTTGCAAAGAGTTAAATAAAGTTTGTTCAGAGCCATCGATGTGTCTGCTTGGGGGGGGATATATACGGCTGTGATTATAATCGAAGAGAATTCTCTTGGTAGATAATGCGGTCTACATTTGATTGTGAGGAATTCTAAATCAGGTGGACTGGGGGAAAAGGCACAATCTCCTTACAGGGCAGACTGGGGGAAAAGGCACAATCTCCTTACAGGGCAGACTGGGGGAAAAGGCACAATCTCCTTACCGGGCAGACTGGGGGAAAAGGCACAATCTCCTTACCGGGCAGACTGGGGGAAAAGGCACAATCTCCTTACAGGGCAGACTGGGGGAAAAGGCACAATCTCCTTACCGGGCAGACTGGGGGAAAAGGCACAATCTCCTTACCGGGCAGACTGGGGGAAAAGGCACAATCTCCTTACCGGGCAGACTGGGGGAAAAGGCACAATCTCCTTACAGGGCAGACTGGGGGAAAAGGCACAATCTCCTTACCGGGCAGACTGGGGGAAAAGGCACAATCTCCTTACAGGGCAGACTGGGGGAAAAGGCACAATCTCCTTACAGGGCAGACCAATGGTAGGGGTAGGGGTTGAGATCTTGACGACGTCACGATGACTTGGAAGGCAGTGGGTACAGAACAACAACAATAAAAACTGGATTTGATTTGATTATATCACCACCCAAAAGGGCCCTTGGTGAGTGGGAGGGAAAAGGGGCAGGTGCTCGTGCCTGGTATAGTGGGGGTTGAGAAACCCCTCTATCAGAGATCAGGAGGGTGCCCTGCTCTCAGATGGCCAGTAGGGGGAGGAAAAGGTCCACACACAGATCACCCTACCCCAATAAGGTGCAGGGTTTAAGAAGGAATCAAGCTTTAATGGAAAGTGTAAATGAAGTTACGTGTTAAGAGAATAAGAAGACATGAGTGACCTGTGTCACTTTGGGGTACTAGGTGAACTCTGAGTTCATCATACCACACCTAAGGAATGGGCTACATTGAAGACTACAGGGAAGGTGACATCACTGTACTGAAGGTGAGCTAGCTTTGACTAGATACTGTCCACTACACGGGGAACATGTGTCCCGCTCTAACAGACTTCAACTTAGTTGCCGTGACTTGAACTTGAGTTTTATGTCTGCTCACTATTAGGCTTAGACTGATCCTGCCATGGCCAGTGGCCACTCTCTGTTCCCCTATCTCCACCCCATCTCTCTCTGTTCCCCTATCCCCACCCTCATCTCTCTCTGTTCCCCTATCTCCACCCCATCTCTCTCTGTTCCCCTATCCCCACCCTCATCTCTCTGTTCCCCTATCTCCACCCCCATCTCTCTCTGTTCCCCTATCCCCACCCCCATCTCTCTCTGTTCCCCTATCTCCACCCCCATCTCTCTGTTCCCCTATCCCCACCCCCATCTCTCTCTGTTCCCCTATCCCCACCCCCATCTCTCTCTGTTCCCCTATCTCCACCCCATCTCTCTCTGTTCCCCTATCCCCACCCTCATCTCTCTCTGTTCCCCTATCCCCACCCCATCTCTCTCTGTTCCCCTATCCCCACCCCCATCTCTCTCTGTTCCCCTATCTCCACCCCATCTCTCTCTGTTCCCCTATCCCCACCCTCATCTCTCTCTGTTCCCCTATCTCCACCCCATCTCTCTCTGTTCCCCTATCTCCACCCCCATCTCTCTCTGTTCCCCTATCTCCACCCCATCTCTCTCTGTTCCCCTATCTCCACCCCCATCTCTCTCTGTTCCCCTATCTCCACCTCATCTCTCTTTGTTCCCCTATCCCCACCCCCATCTCTCTCTGTTCCCCTATCCCCACCCCCATCTCTCTCTGTTCCCCTATCCCCACCCCATCTCTCTCTGTTCCCCTATCTCCACCCCCATCTCTCTCTGTTCCCCTATCTCCACCCCATCTCTCTCTGTTCCCCTATCTCCACCCCATCTCTCTCTGTTCCCCTATCTCCACCCCATCTCTCTCTGTTCCCCTATCCCCACCCCCATCTCTCTGTTCCCCTATCCCCACCCCCATCTCTCTCATGCAGAGAGCGACCCGTTGCAGAGCCAATCACGATTGCAGACCAGCAGCAAATTCACAATTGACCCCTATCCTTATACATCCTGGGCACTGCATAGATCAGAAATTACTAGAAAGGAAGTTCTGCCATGGTCCTCAGACTGTGTTGTAGAAGGAGCTAGCGTTGGACTGGATGTCCTTGACAACCAATGGGGCGTGAGGATCACAGAGTCACTATCACCCCGACATGCACAATACAATCTATCCTAAGCTTTAAACATCTATTTGTCTATTTGTTATTATTATTACTGTTTGTTCTTCCATCCACCCATCCATTCATCCATCCATCCATCCATCCATTCACCCGTCCGACAAGAGATGAAATCCTCTTTCATTTGTTCTGTTTCATGGTGAGGTTGTGATCCAGAGCTGGGTCTGTTTGTTTCAGTGAGCTGACTGAAGGTCGCTGAACTTTTACAGCCCCCAAACCTAGCAGAATAATACAGCCTACAGCACTTATCATTTCCACACTTCTCTTCTTCTCTTCTCTTCTCTTCTTCTCTTCTCCGGTTCCCAGAGACTTGTAGATAATGTCATGACGGCGGCGTCCTCCATCACTCTGGTACAGGGAGCTTTAAAGTTCTCTTCTAAAACTGACACTGTTTCAATCCCCCTTAACCCCCTCCTCCCCCCTCCCCTCCTCATAAGTATACTACCTAACCCTTGTGAACTTCAGTCAGAGTTACAGAAGACCCACAATACCCCTGGGAGTGGGCTACCGCTGAGACAGAGACAGAGATAGACAGAGACTTAGCCGCCTGCTATTCTCTCCCTCTCTCCGTTAATAAGAAAGGTTTCTGTTCTCTCCTCTGTGGCACAGCACTGAGATAAAGCTAGGGATCACACACACACACACACACACACACACACACACACACACACACACACACACGCACGCACACACACACACACACACACACACGCACACACACGCACACACGCACGCACACAGACACACACAAGACACACAAGCAAGGGATCACTCCTCCGCACAGAGCTTTACCCAAGCAGAGGACTCAGTGAAAACCTCTCCCATATTACTGAGGAAGAGAGAGTGCAGGGAAGAAACAAGTTTTGTCTGTAAATGCAACAGAAAGCTGGTTAGAATTAGAGGGCAATTTCCAAAAAGGTCAATGTATTCAGACAATATCCTAAGAGGGAGGAAATTTAATGTCCCTTTTTTGGTTGAATTAATTCATTATAATATTAGGCTAGCTCAAGGGGGCCCTTTTCACAGTGATTAAGTGAGCACATATCCTTAAAAGACTCTCCAAATCTCCTGGGCCCTGTGCTTGTGAACCGGAGGTGAGTCAGACAGAGATCTACATTAGATGAGAGGGTGGAGGGATACAGAGAGGTGGACTGACTCACCTTCATGGCAGACACCACTGGCTTATTTATTTACACAACGAAGGATCCTTCTTTTCTCCATGGAGATGTCTGTCTCTCTTCTCTGGGCCGTTCTGGAACTGTACGCTGGTCTACTATCAGCTTCATCTTGAAATGTCACAGATATAGTGAATAGTTTCACTCGCTGTGGCCAGTGCATGTGTGTGTGTCTATAAATACTAGTGTTTGGCCCTGTGGTAGCCACCATGACTAATATAGAGCCCCCACCCTCCTTGAATGTCCCTCCCCCTCCCCTCTCCGTCTCCATGAGCATTGCTGACCTTTGACCATGCTAGAGGTGTTCTACGTCCCTCAGCTGTCAATCACACATCACCAAGGGGTTGTGTGTGTGTGTGTGTGTGTGTGTGTGTGTGTGTGTGTGTGTGTGTGTGTGTGTGTGTGTGTGTGTGTGTGTGTGTGTGTGTGTGTGTGTGTGTGTGTGTGTGTGTGTGTGTGTGTGTGTGTGTGTGTGTGTGTGTGTGTGTGTGTGTGTGTGTGTGTGTGTGTGTGTATGAGTGTGTGAAGCATACTCATACACACCATGTCTGACAAAACCCCTCTTCACACATATGGAACGTCCCAGTTTAGAGCTGACCCACTGATCTGTCAATCAACATTCAGGATGGCCATTTTAGATCATTTGAACAGCCCCTTCCCACCCCTCTAAATGTCCTTCATGTATGCCATCACTGACCTCCTGGTGACGTTGGGCCCATCACACACACACACACACACACCCTTCCCCATATGTGACACTCAGCCTTTCTTCAACATTAATGATCAAAGCCAAATGAAAGCCGTGCTGGTATCACACATGCGGATGAGGGTGAGGAGAGGAGAGAAGGGGGTTAGGAGGTAGGAGGAAAGTGTAGGGGTGAGGAGAGGTTGTGAGGAAAGGAAGGGGTACGGGTATGGAGATTGAGAATGAGGGGATGGAGGAGAGCAGAGGAGGAGAGGGAGGGGTAAGGAGCGGAGGATGAGTACAGCAGGATGTATGGATGAGAGTGAGGAATAAGGAGTGGAGGATGAGGACAGCAGGATGTATGGATGAGAGTGAGGGGTAAGGAGCGGAGGATGAGTACAACAGGATGTATGGATGAGAGTGAGGGGTAAGGAGCGGAGGATGAGTACAGCAGGATGTATGGATGAGAGTGAGGGGTAAGGAGAGGAGAGGAGAGGAGAGGAGAGGAGAGGAGAGAAATGGGTCTGGTAAAGGACTGGGGAAGCCAGACCAGGGTGCCTGTGGGTTCTGTAGTTCCTGCGTTCAATTCCATGTGAAGCTGTTGGTTTAGCTGTTGGTCACTAGGTTAGCTAGTGTTAGCGACTGATGTAGCAGCTCACATCGAAGAGTCGGCCACCACCATATGACCTCACAAACACGTGTGTGGTTGCAAGGAAACACACACACACATACTAAACACCACAGGCAGTGTGCCAAGCTGCATGATCTCACTAAACATTCAGGTACAATTAATTATTCCTTCCTGATCTAACGAACGTCGCGCACTGATTGGACACCCTGAGGGGGCTGGGGCATTCTTTTAAAAACACTTTCTGGTCATGAATTTTAATCACCCCAAATTTTTTGATTAATTATTTATTAAGTTACTTAAAGTGATGCCAGGTGGGCATAATTTCAGAAAGAATAGTAAAATGCTTTTGGGGAGTAAACTCTGTGAAGTATTTCCCCTGTTAGAACTGCTGTTTTATTTAAAGGAATATTTCCAGGCTATTATTAAAGAGTCCTTGGTCCTGTTTGGAGTGTCTAGGAGTGGACATTTTGAAAATGTTTCGCTCATTTCGGGAATTAAGAGTTTTTCACTCTTTGTTTTATCGCAGCAGTGTGTCTGCTGAAGGCTAGACAGACAGCTTAGTATAGTGTGTGTGTGTGTGTGTGTGTGTGTGTGTGTGTGTGTGTGTGTGTGTGTGTGTGTGTGTGTGTGTGTGTGTGTGTGTGTGTGTGTGTGCGCACCTCTCTCAATAACCTACCACTAGATATGTACATGAGTGTAGCCAGCAGGTGTTAAGTGAAAACATAGCGTATGATAGAATCAAAGTGCTGTGTGTGTGTTTGTCCTCACACGTGTGTGTGTGTGCCATGGGTTAACCTGGTGAACAGGACCTTAGTGGGAACAGCGCAAATTACAAATTACCTGCCTTATTAGACCTGACCCCAAATTTCCTCCCCATGAATATTCATTATGCAGGCCGCTTGGTGCGCCCAGAAATGACTTCCCCTTCTCTGCTGAATAAGAGTGATTAATGAAATTCTCCCCAATATGAATCCATCATTCCAGGGATGGAGGCAGGGATGGTAATAAGGATCCAATTAGTCCCTCAGTGGGTGGGACTCAGCAGGAATGCTGGGAAGACCGTTCCTGACAGCTCTCCAACTCACGCCGGAACCACAGCCTTACAGAGCACATCCCTGTGCCTCTACCTGTCTCTCTTCTTCTCCCTCTCCATCTTTCGTGTTCATCCTCTGTTCCTCTTGATCATGCTGGGACAATGGCTACTCAGATCACACCTTTACTTTACTTGATAAACCACAACTAAAAGTAGGCCAGAGACACATTGTTGGGGCTTCCTTTGGGGTTGAACCAACAAGTCAACTACTATCACTCCTCCCTCTAGGTGTGTGTCTGTCTGTTCCCCCCCCGGTTAATTTCATGTTCTGGTGCATTCTGAGACGGCTCATCCGGCAGCCAAATATTTGTGTTGGGAGGCTGGCTAATCTAGGGACCACACGCACACACACACACACATGCACACACACACACACACACACACACTTATCTGCGTCTGGAGAGTAGGTGTGGGAGGGAAGTGTGTGTATATACAGTGCATTCGGAAAGTATTCAGACCCCTTAACTTTTTCCACATTTTGTTTAGTTACAGCCTTATACAAAAAAAAAAATCCTAATGACAAAGCAAAAAGAAGATTTTAGAAATGTTTGCTAATTTATATATATATATATATATAAAAAAACCTGAAATATGACATTTACATATGTATTCAGACCATTTACACAGTACTTTGTTGAAGCACCTTTGGCAGTGATTACAGCGTGGAGTCTTCTTGGGTATAAGCTTGGCACACCTGTATTTGGGGAGTTTCTCCCATTTTTTCTTCTCTGCAGATCCTCTCAACTTCAAATCAAATCAAATCAAATGTATTTATATAGCCCTTCGTACATCAGCTGATATCTCAAAGTGCTGTACAGAAACCCAGCCTAAAACCCCAAACAGCAAGCAATGCAGGTGTAGAAGCACGGTGGCTAGGAAAAACTCCCATGAAAAGCCAAAACCTAGGAAGAAACCTAGAGAGGAATCAGGCTATCGGGGGGGGGCAGTCCTCTTCTGGCTGTGCCGGGTGGAGATTATAACAGAACATGGCCAAGATGTTCAAATGTTCATAAATGACCAGCATGGTCAAATAATAATAATCACAGGCAGCATGGCCAGGTGGACTGGGGACAGCAAGGAGTCATCATGTCAGGTAGTCCTGAGGCATGGACCTAGGGCTCAGGTCCTCCGAGAGAGAGAAAGAAAGAGAGAAAGAGAGAATTAGAGAGAGCATACTTAAATTCCCACAGGACACCGGATAGGACAGGAGAAGTACTCCAGATTTAACAAACTGACCCTAGCCCCCCAAAACATAAACTACTGCAGCATAAATAATGGAGGCTGAGACAGGAGGGGTCAGGAGACACTGTGGCCCCATCCGAGGACACCCCCGGACAGGGCCAAATAGGAAGGATATAACCCCACCCACTTTGCCAAAGCACAGCCCCCACACCACTAGAGGGATATCTTCAACCACCAACCTACCATCCTGAGACAAGGCCGAGTATAGCCCACAAAGATCTCCGCCACGACACAACCCAAGGGGGGGCGCCAACCCAGTTCTGTCCGGTTGGATGGGGAGTGTTGCTGTACAGCTATTTTCAGGTCTCTCCAGAGATGTTCGACCGGGTTCAAGTCCAGGCTCTGGCTGGGCCACTCAAGGACATTCAGAGACTTGTCCCGAAGCCACTCCTGCATTGTCTTGGCTGTGTGCTTAGGGATGTTGTCCTGTTGGAAGGTGAACCTTCGCCCCAGTCTGAGGTTAAACCAAATCAAATGTTATTTGTCACATACATGTGTTTAGCAGATGTTATTGCGGGTGTAGCGAAATGCTTGTTAGGTCCTGAGCACTCTGGAGCAGGTTTTCATCAAGGATCTCTGTACTTTGCTCTGTTCATCTTTCCCTCAACCCTGACTTGTCTCCCAGTCCCTGACGCTGAAACACATCCCCACAGCATGATGCTGCCACCACCATGCTTCACCGTAAGGATGTTGCCAGGTTTCCTCTAGAAGTGACGCTTGGCATTCAGACCAAAGAGTTCAATCTTGGTTTCATCAGACCAGATAATTTTGTTTCTCATGTTCTGAGTCTTTAGGTGCCTTTTGTCAAACTCCAAGCGGGCTGTCATGTGCCTTTTACTGAGGAATGGCTTCAGTCTGGCTTCTCTACCATAAAGGCCTGATTGGTGGAGTGTTGCAGAGATGGTAGTCCTTCTGGAAGGACAAGGAACTCTGGAGCTCTGTCAGAATGACGATCGGGTTCTTGGTCACCTCCCTGACCAAGGCCCTTCTTCCCCGATTGCTCAGTTTGGCCGGGCGGCCAGCTCTAGGAAGGGTCTTTGTGGTTCCAGACTTTTTCCATTTAAGAATGATGGAGGCCACTGGGGACCTTCAATGCTGCAGAAAGGTTTTGGTACCCTTCCCCTGATCTGTGCCTCGATATTATCCTGTTTTGGAGCTCTACAGACAATTCCTTCAATCTCATGACCTGGTTTTTGCTCTGACATGCACTGTCAAGTGTGGGACCTTATATAGACAGGTGTGCCTTTCCAAATCATGTCCAATGAATTGAATTTACCACAGGTGGTCTCCAATCAAGTTGTAAATACATATCAAGGTTGATCAATGGAAACAGGATGCACCTGAGCTCAATTTCAAGTCTCATAGCAAAGGGTCTGAATACTTAATTCAACAACTCCATACAGGGGACTGGATCCACACACAGACCAGGGACTTCTGGCTTTGATGGCTGGGAGAGCACTGGTAATGGAGCAATGGAGGGATTGAGAGATGGTTAAGATGGAGAGAAAGAGAGTGTTGGTGTGGAAGGTTGGGCAGGTCAGAGGGAGACAGTTAGATGAGTAATGTGTGGAGCATCTATATGTCTGTCTGTCTGCTTGTATTTATGTCTGTCTATCTCTATATATAGATAGCTCTATAAAGGGAACTCCGGCCCTCCATTCCAAGATGGTTTAGCCTTTAGCTAACATGACATCCACTTCCTCCAACATCTCTATTGTATCTTCATCCATTCCCTCTCCTCTCCTCTCCTCTCCTCTCCTCTCCTCTCCTCTCCTCTCCTCTCCTCTCCTCTCCTCTCCTCTCCTTCCTCTCTCCGCTCTGCTCCTCTCCTCTCCTTCCTCTCTCTCCGCTCTGCTCCTCTCCTCTACTCTGCTCTCCTCTCCTCTCCTCTCCTCTCCTCTCCTCTCCTCTCCTCTCCTCTGCTCTCCTCTGCTCTCCTCTGCTCTCCTCTGCTCTCCTCTGCTCTCCTCTGCTCTCCTCTGCTCTCCTCTGCTCTCCTCTCGTCTCGTCTCGTCTCGTCTCGTCTCCTCTCGTCTCCTCTCCTCACCCAGGTCGACTACATCCTGAGTTAGACTTCCTTAATGAAGGAACATCTTTAGATGACTGTGAGGTCTTTAGGATTCATCTCCGCTCCGCCTGTCTTTATGATTGTATTTCATCCACATCATATCTATATTCTGAACAAATAGGAGAGGGGTGACACCTCCCCAACATCGCCCTTAAAACCCAATCTCTGCCGTCGAGGAAACGTGCCAAAATGGGCCCTCGCCAGCCCACTGATGATATCCCTGATAAGCCTTTTAGCTAATTACTGACTCCTGCTTGAGAGGGAGAGAGGGAGAGAGGGAGAGAGGGAGAGAGGGAGAGAGGGAGAGAGGGAGAGGGGAAGGAAGGCGGCTGTTGAAAGAGAGACAGATTAACATTTGTTCTTTTACATGCCTCCCTCAGCCACACACACAATAACTTTGCTTATACTAATTAACAATTAGCAGAGACTAGCTGGCTAATTGTGTTATTGCTCCTAATTAAGGGGCTAATTACAGGAATGTCAATTTGGATTTAATTACTAAGTGCTTTGGTAATTCCCACTGAGCATAAGTTACCCCTTTCTCTCTCTCCTTCTCCCCTCCTTTCCTCCCCCACCTTTCTGTGTAACCATTCCTCTGTTCCGAGGTCCTGCGCTGGGTGCTAGGATGGGAATGGGGATCGGGATGTGGATGGGGGGGATGGTTTGAGCAGAGAGACCAGGGGGGTTTACAGAGTAATGAAGAGCTTTACCGTTGGCTGTCCAATTAGCCAACATCACAGAAAGCCAGTTCAACTAGGTCCCTTTAGCTGTCCCTGCCTGCCTGTCTCTCTGCCTGTCTCTCTGCCTGTCTCTCTGCCTGTCTCTCTGCCCGCATCATACAGTCACTGTCCTACTGGGGCTCTGTGCTGTGACGTGTGTGTGGCTAATATTCATCATTTGAATGTGATCTCTATGGAATATTCCTGCGCTCAAACACTCTGGTGATGACTAAGACTAGTAGACACTTGCATCCAAAGCAACTTACTGTTGATACATATTTTCAGTATATGTGGCCCATACAGGAATCATCCAACAAACTCCAACCAACTGAGCGAACAGAACTATGAGGATATATAACCCTCTACACCCTGTGGTTGAAGGGACATGCTACTGACTACTGTTCTGTGGTTGAAGGGACATGCTACTGACTACAGTTCTGTGGTTGAAGGGAAATGCTACTGACTACTGTTCTGTGGTTGAAGGGAAATGCTACTGACTACTGTTCTGTGGTTGAAGGGACATGCTAATGACTACAGTTCTGTGGTTGAAGGGAAATGCTACTGACTACTGTTCTGTGGTTGAAGGGTAATGCTACTGACTAATGTTCTGTGGTTGAAGGGATATGTACTGACTACTGTTCTGTGGTTGAAGCGACCGGCTGCTGACTACTGTTCTGTGGTTGAAGGGAAATGCTACTGACTACTGTTCTGTGGTTGAAGGGACATGCTACTGACTACTGTTCTGTGGTAGAAGGGAAATGCTACTGACTACTGTTCTGTGGTTGAAGGGACATGCTACTGACTACAGTTCTGTGGTTGAAGAGAAATGCTACTGACTACTGTTCTGTGGTTGAAGGGTAATGCTACTGACTACTGTTCTGTGGTTGAAGGGATATGTACTGACTACTGTTCTGTGGTTGAAGCGACCGGCTGCTGACTACTGTTCTGTGGTTGAAGGGAAATGCTACTGACTACTGTTCTGTGGTTGAAGGGACATGTACTGACTACTGTTCTGTGGTTGAAGGGAAATGCTACTGACTACTGTTCTGTGGTTGAAGGGACATGCTACTGACTACTGTTCTGTGGTTGAAGGGACATGCTACTGACTACTGTTCTGTGGTTGAAGGGAAATGCTACTGACTCCTGTTCTCTGGTTGAAGGGAAATGCTACTGACTACTGTTCTGTGGTTGAAGGGAAATGCTACTGACTACTGTTCTGTGGTTGAAGGGTAATGCTACTGACCACTGTTCTGTGGTTGAAGGGACATGCTACTGACTACTGTTCTGTGGTTGAAGGGACATGCTACTGACTACTGTTCTGTGGTTGAAGGGAAATGCTACTGACTACTGTTCTGTTGTTGAAGGGAAATGCTACTGACTACTGTTCTGTGGTTGAAGGGAAATGCTACTGACTACTGTTCTGTGGTTGAAGGGAAATGCTACTGACTACTGTTCTGTGGTTGAAGGGACATGCTACTGACTACTGTTCTGTGGTTGAAGGGAAATGCTACTGACTACTGTTCTATGGTTGAAGGGAAATGCTACTGACTACTGTTCTGTGGTTGAAGGGAAATGCTACTGACTACTGTTCTATGGTTGAAGGGAAATGCTACTGACTACTGTTCTGTGGTTGAAGGGAAATGCTACTGACTACTGTTGATCTATTCTGCATGCGTCCTGTTTGACCACTGTTTGGTGCTGTTGTCTCACACAAGCATCTCCAGGACCACTTCTAGGTGTGGAAGTAGGCCCCTATTACACACACACTGGTCCCAACACCTCTCTGTCTCTCTGTCTCTCTGTCTCTCTGTCTCTCTGTCTCTCTGTCTCTCTGTCTCTCTGTCTCTCTGTCTCTCTCTCTCTCTCTCTCTCTCTCTCTCTCTCTCTCTCTCTCTCTCTCTCTCTCTCTCTCTCTCTCTCTCTCTCTCTCTCTCTCTCTCTCTCTCTCTCTCTCTCTCTCTCTCTCTCTCTCTCTGCTGCGAACTGCCTGGTTCCTTCATAGTCCTGCCAAAATACCATAAGACGGGTTATAATATATATAATTATACCCACTTACATTAGCCATTATGCCAGTGGAGCATTGCTCGCCAAATGACACACGACCTGTCAAGACTTCATTCAGGCCATTAATAAGCGTCATTAGTGTCTAGTTTGAATACCCCTCTTGCACACTGCAGTCATTTCAACATGTCATAGATTTTAATTTGAGGGTAAAAATAGCTATGAGGATATTATGCACTCTCCCAGCCAGTCTTTGTGATCTTCTGATGGGGGGGAAGTTCACTGTGTGACCTTGGCTTTTCTCTTTATTGGAATTAAAACTATTACTGACACCATATTCCCCATATAGAGCACTACTGTTGACCAGAGTCCTGCAGAGGTCTATGGAGCTCTGGTCAGAAGGAGAGCACTACTGTTGACCAGAGTCCTGCAGAGGTCTATGGAGCTCTGGTCAGAAGGAGAGCACTACTGTTGACCAGAGTCCTGCAGAGGTCTATGGAGCTCTGGTCAGAAGGAGAGCACTACTGTTGACCAGAGTCCTGCAGAGGTCTATGGAGCTCTGGTCAGAAGTAGAGCACTACTGTTGACCAGAGTCCTGCAGAGGTCTATGGAGCTCTGGTCAGAAGTAGAGCACTAAAAAGGGAAATAGGATGTAATTTAGAAATCTGCTTTATTGTTAATTCTACTGCTGTCAGTACACTGAACGCCCCACAACCAGGGCTTAGCACTGAACGCCCCACAACCAGGGCTTAGCACTGAACGCCCCACAACCAGGGCTTAGCACTGAACGCCCCACAACCAGGGCTTAGCACTGAACGCCCCACAACCAGGGCTTAGCGCTGAACGCCCCACAACCAGGGCTTAGCGCTGAACGCCCCACAACCAGGGCTTAGCGCTGAATGCCCCACAACCAGGGCTTAGCGCTGAACGCCCCACAACCAGGGCTTAGCACTGAACGCCCCACAACCAGGGCTTAGCGCTGAACGCCCCACAACCGGGGCATAGCGCTGAACGCCCCACAACCGGGGCATAGCGCTGAACACCCCACAACCAAGGCTTAGCTGGGGTTCCTCTTTATGATGCTGATCAATACATTCTACTTCCTCACAGGTATATAGTGGTATGGAAATGGAGTTGATTGTGTCTTTTGATATAAAACATTCATAATTACGCTGATTTTCTTCATCATGTTTTTTTCTTTGCCTTTAAACCTCCTGAAATGTGTCTGTCAGAAATGTTCTGTAAACCGTCCCCTCTGAGCATGGAGCTGCAGTGTATCACTTATTTTGGGATCCACCTAACATCTTTTGAAGTTTTCTTTTTATGCAAAACAATTGTTCTGGTGTAAGAAACGACCCAAAGGGAATTGGCCGTGTCTCACCAGTGGCTCTCCACCCACACTTTGGGAAACAAATGTTTTTTGATTAGGTGATCAGAGGAAGTTGGTGTGTGTGTGTTAGTGTCTGAGTAGTGGAGTAGTGGAGCATCCCACAGGTGCGTGTGTGTGTGTGTGTGTGTGTGTGTAATTGTCTCCCAGGTGCAGGTGTGTGTTCCCCTACTGACAGGCGTGGTGTGGTGCCTTTGATCGTTAGTGACTCTAGTTGTTTACCTCGCCTGTGTCTGCAGCAGCTGGAGGGGCTAATTAACCACAGAAAGGACTTAATCACATTACCATGAAGCCTGCCTGCTGTCAACCACCACGCACCTTGGAATTCCACTGCACAGTCATTTATGTTCCCTCTGTACTACACACACACACACACACACACACACACACACACCACTCTCCATCACTGCAAAACATTTAAACACTGATCTGTGTTTTAGGAATCCCACTGAGAGTGTGTGTGAGTGTGTGTGAGACAGAGGAATAACCTGATCAGAGCTTAGTTTCACATCTTTCTGTGATTTGCCACATTACAAAAGAATATGTGGAGTGATAGAGGAAAAGATGGAGAGAGGTAGACGGAGGGGGAGGGCTGGAGTCCAGTCCAGAGTGTAGTGTTTATGTGAGGAAAGTAGCGGCAGGGTAGAGAAAGCCTGTACCTTCTCCTCTTCTCCCAGCAGCCAACGGGACAACTTAACACTGACCCCCGGCCCCCCTTTCCTCCCAGCAGCCAACGGGACAACTTAACACTGACCCCCGGCCCCCTTTCCTCCCAGCAGCCAACGGGACAACTTAACACTGACCCCCGGCCCCCCTTTCCTCCCAGCAGCCAACGGGACAACTTAACACTGACCCCCGGCCCCCCTTTCCTCCCAGCAGCCAACGGGACAACTTAACACTGTCCCCCGGCCCCCCTTTCCTCCCAGCAGCCACCTTACCTCCCAGTCACATGTCCCTGTCTGACCTACTGTAAACATCACTAAGTACACTCACACTTTCGCTGAATAGGTCATTCCTGTAACTGGTCAGGTCTATGATTGTTTTCCCGGCTTTCTTTTTCATTCTCAGAACTTTATAATTAATGATAGTGTTTGGATAATTACCAAGCATGCAGCTGGATATTTCTCACCCTGGACTTAACCTTGGTGTGGAAGAGTGAGAGAAAGGAGAGGGGTGATAGAGGGTAGAGGGAGGTCTGTGTGTCTGTGTTTAGTGTCTGTGTTTTAATTGGTGTGTGTTGTCAGTAAGGACTGCTCCTGTGTGATCTCTCTGTCTCCCTCTCCATCTCTCCATCCCTCTGCCCCACTTGAACCTTTCTCTCTCCCCTTTCTCTCTCCCTCTCCCTTTCTCTCACCACTCTCTCTCTCCCTCTCTCCCTTTATCTCTCTCTCTCTCTCTCTCTCTCCTCTCTCTCCCTCTCTCTCTTTCTCTCTCTCTCTCTCCTCTCTCTATTCTCTCCTCTCTCCTTTCTCTCTCTCTCTCTCTCTCTCTCTCTCTTTCTCTCTCTCTCTCTCCTCTCTCTCCTCTCTTTCTCTCTCTCTCTCTCTCTATTCTCTCCTCTCACCTTTCTCTCTCTCTCTCTCTCTCTCTCTCGCTCTCTCTATATGCAGATCCAGATCCTATTAGAGAGAAGTGGACAGGACCAGACAGCAGCTCTCCACTTCACTGGTCCTGAGAGAGAGAGGGAGAGACAGAGCACCTCCCCATGTACCCAACCCACTTCAGTATCCTCCACCTCACAGTCAACATTAGAGACTACTGTGGCAAGGTAAGCCCCTCCATGTAGGAAGAACAAACCTTGAGAGGAACTAGACTGTAGAGGAATTCATCTTCATTCCCCTAGCAGTCCGCTGATCAGGGTGAGTAGAGGGAGGCAGGGTGGGACGGAACATCAGTTTGTTACAGTTATCTCCCACTACGACACAAAACCACCCACAACAAGCATCTGTCACCCACCTCGTCCATTACAGACCCAAATGAGCCAAGCTGGCTGCCATGAGGTCCTGTCGCTGTTAAAGATAGTGTGATCGATAGGCCTCTGGGACGCCAGGGGGCACAGAATGGCTGCCGTCTGGCATGTAATAGTGTGTTGATGATCTCTAGGGCGGCTGTCTCTCATGCCTGATCACAATCTAACTGACAGAAAAGTAAATAGAGTCAGGCCAGTGTCATGAAGATGAACTGCTGTGACACACACACACACACACACACACGCTTGCCTAGACATACACATGCATAAACAGGCACACACATGCATACAGACAGATGCACACACACACACACACACTCACACACACACACACACACACACACACACACACACACACACACACACACACACACACACACACACACACACACACACACACACACACACACACACACACACACTACATTGTGCGCCGTAACTAGTGCTATACTAGTGATGATGTGTTAATGGATAATGGAAGAGAGGATCTAAACATGTGAGAGAAGAGTAATTCCACATTGGTCATAAAAGCTTCCTGTCTTTTATGGTTAATAATGACATTAATGTTAGATGGTCATCTTTAATTCACTCTACCCAGTGGGCTCAATAACCCAACACACATCCATCACTTACACACTGGATGGAGATGTCTATGGAAAAACCTGTTCTGACTGAACATCTTAGAAAACCCACTGATGATTTAATTACACTCTTCTGTAGATCTTGTGATAAGGTGCGTCTCGGTGAGAGGTGTAGGAGTCAGGCGCAGGAGAACAGGGATGTCTGTGTTTAATCATATAGTCCACCAATACAAAAATGGCACAGACGAAAATACAAAAAAACTACGCCCTCGATACTCAAACACACGGAGGAACAAACACAGTTCCGACACTTGACACGTGCGTAACCGTGAAAACAACAAACATCAAATACAGTCGAGCGCAATACACACAAGTCTAATCCTGCACGAACCAAGGCAGGCAACAGGTACCCTTATACACACAAGTCTAATCCTGCACGAACCAAGGCAGGCAACAGGTACCCTATATACACACAAGTCTAATCCTGCACGAACCAAGGCAGGCAACAGGTACCCTATATACACACAAGTCTAATCCTGCACGAACCAAGGCAGGCAACAGGTACCCTATATACACACAAGTCTAATCCTGCACGAACCAAGGCAGGCAACAGGTACCCTATATACACACAAGTCTAATCCTGCACGAACCAAGGCAGGCAACAGGTACCCTATATACACACAAGTCTAATCCTGCACGAACCAAGGCAGGCAACAGGTACCCTATATACACACAAGTCTAATCCTGCACGAACCAAGGCAGGCAACAGGTACCCTATATACACACAGAAATAAACACAAATGAGGTGTGAAAAAGAATCACAGACAAAACAACCAGAAAAGGAAAAAGGGATCGGTGGGGGCTAGTAAACCGACATCGCCGAGCGCCGAGCGCCGCCCGAACAGGGAGAGGAGTTACCTTCGGAAGAAGTCGTGACAGATCTCTTTATAGAGAGAAAGAGAGGGGAGAGAGGGAGAGATACAGAGAAAGAAAGAGAAAATGAGAGATAGAGGGAGAGCACGAAACAGGGAGAAAGTGGAAGAAATGAAGGGTCAGGTCAAGGGCTTGGCTGATTATGTGTGGAGGAGGGTGGGGGGAGGAATAAAGAGAGGAATCACCCCTTGTGCCTGTCCATCATTCATCACTCGGTGGGAAACACGTTTGAACTGGGCGGACATTTTGTGAGCTTTTTGATTGCAAAGAACAGTGATGGCAATCCTCTGTGTGAAGCTCAACCTCCATGGGTCTGGCAGACTACTGTAGCAGATGCCAAAGAAGATGGGAATGACTAAAGAGATGGAAGGAAGTAGAACAGGAGGATGGGAGTGAAAGAGTGATGGAGTCAAAATGACTTCATATGAATGGGGGAGGTCCAGGTAAAGGAATAACAGGGGGATGGAGGAGGAGGAGGACAGTGGATGTGGTAGTAGAGAACGGAGGTATAGGTGTGTGCTCTTTTTATCTCTCCCTCTCTTTCTCCCTCTCTCTCCTTCAGTTCTCCTCTGAATCTGGGTGATTGGCAGGGATGTTAAGTGCCGTTTGACACCTGAGAGAGAGAAAGCGAGAGAGAGAGAGAGAGAGAGAGAGAGAGAGAGAGAGAGAGAGCGAGAGAGAGAGAGAGAGAGGGAAAGCCAGAGAGCCAGAGAGAGAGAGACAGAGAGAGAGAGAGGTAATGAATTGGAGTCGTCGGCACGATTAAAATGGCTGTTAATTTCTCCTGGGAGATAGGAGCCCAGAGCAGCATGAATCACACTGCCATGGGATGACTCACCATGACCTGGGAGGGAGGGGGATGGAGGGAGGGAAGGAAGGAAGGAGGGACAGAGAGAGATGGAGGGAGGGGGATGGAGGGAGGGAAGGAAGGAAGGAGGGACAGAGAGAGATGGAGGGAGGGGGATGGAGGGAGGGAAGGAAGGAAGGAGGGACAGAGAGGGATGGAGGGAGAAAGAAGTATGGGTAGAAGATAGGAGTAAGGATAGAGGGATGTAAGGATGGAGGGATAGAGGGAGGGAATGAATGGAGAGAGGGATGGGGCATGGAGGAATAGGGAGAGAGGAACGAGGGGAAGGAGTGAAAGGTACAGGGGGAATGGAGGAATAGGGAGAGAGGAAGGTGGAAGGTGGGAGAATGAAGGGAGAGAGAGATGGGGAGGTGGGCCTCTAACACTGAGCGGTCCTCAAAAATGAGAAAAGATGGAGAGAGGGGGAGAAGAGAAGTGGAGAAGAGATAAGTAGGCAGGAGGCCTTGTCAGCAGTGAAGCGTGCAGTGTGATTATGACATCTACAGTAATAGTCATGATTGTTCAGTTCCATCTGACTGAAAGACTTTGTGTTTCTCATGGCCTCTGACAACATAAAATGAGACATCCTCAGACAGTCCACTAAGCAGCAGCTCTCACAGAGCAGGAAAACATTCCCACATCTTACCAAACACAACAGTAACATTTAAATAGACAGCAAAAGACAATCAAGCATGAAGGATGTTGGAATACTGCAGCTCTACATTGGATTGTGTTGCACAGTGATATAAAAATGACCCAATTGTCACACTTGAGTAAAAGTAAAGATACCTTACAGTTTTTTGGGATTGCTTACACATTAAAATTAAAAGTAGTACACTATTTGCAAAACCTTACACTCAAGAAGCAAAACATCAGCCCATATTTGCACAACTATAAGCACATTGTCAACCTCACACTTGTTGTAAAACTCTACACACAGTGATTTGCAAAACACTAAACACACTTAACATACATTACACACAAAAATATACCATGAAGTCACGTCCTTGCAATACCAAAGCACTGACTGTCAAATTACCACACCGTCCAACCAATTGGTTCAACACAGTCATCGGGTGTGCAAACACTCGTTTGCTTAATTGTAGACACACCAATCAGGTGTACTATAAAAAGCAGCAGGTGAGTTTACCGGTCTTCAAGCACAATGGAAAGAGTCAGAGAAAGAATAAGACGAGGAGGAGGAGGAGGACGACGACGAGGAGGAGGACGAGGAGAACGAGGAGAACAAGGAGGACGAGGAGAACGAGGAGAACGAGGAGGAGATGAGGAGGACGAGGAGGATGAGGAGGAGGAGGAAGGGGAGGAAGAGGAAGAGGACGACAAGAAGGTGCTCAAAGAGGACCGAATCTGACAAATGAGATCCGCGCAACACTGGTTGACCACGTTGTCAACCACGGCCTGACGCTGAGGGAGGCTGGACTGCGAGTACAGCCAAATCTAAAACGATATACAGTGGCAACTGTGATAAGAACATTTCGACTGGAAAATAGGTATTGTAAAAATATCATCATTTCAAAACATCTGCACGGTTTCAGTAACTGCTTACAGTACTGTATTCTATGCACTATCAGCACTTCTGTTACCTTTTCCTGTGAAATTACTGTACTATTGTATACTGTTTTTTTTTTTACATAGGATTGAGGGTCAGGGACGACAAGGGGGAAGGCCTCCTATGTTCACAGAACAGCAAGAGAGGGAGATAGGTTTTGGCCAACAATGCTATAACACTCAAGCAGCTCCAAGCTAACATTGTCAATAACCACGCCCTTTTCAACGATATCCATCAGGTCTCAACATCAACATCGGCACGCATCCTAAAATAAAAACATATTCAAATGAAGCAAATTCATCGAGTGCCTTTCGAGCGCAATTCCGAAATGGTGAAACGACTGCGGCAGGATTATGCAGAGGTATGTATTCACTTTAGCAGTGTGATCTTGCATACTGTCTCATAATCTTTTACGGTACTGTAATATGTATACTAGATCTACACCACACTGTTTTTCAGAGAGTTTTACGAATGGATGGAGAGGAGATCCAGCATGAGTTCATTTACGTAGATGAGGCTGGGTTCAACCTGACGAGAACACGAAGGAGGGGAAGAAGCATCATTGGCCACAGGGCTATAGTCAATGTCCCAGGGCAACGTGGGGGTAATATAACTCTGTGCAGCCATTACACAGAATGGGGTCCTCCACCGCCATGCCCATATGGGCCCTTACAACACAGCACTCATACTTACATTCTTGGACCAATTGCACAACATAACAGCAGCAAATCAAATCGATCATATGCTATACATTGTTGTCTGGGACAATGTGTCTTTCCACCGCTCTGCTCTGGTTCAGAACTGGTTTCAGCAACATCCACATTTCACCCTCCTATATCTTCCACCACACTCTCCAACCCTATAGAAGAGTTTTTCTCGGCATGGCGGTGGAAGGTATATGATCTCTGTCTTCAGGCTGAGGTACCCCTCATCCAAGCCATGGAGGAGGCCTGTGACCAGATGGAGGGAGCAGCAATGCAAGGATGGATTCGTCATTCAAGACGTTTCTTTCCAAGGTGTCTTGCTAATGACAACATTGCCTGCGATGTTGATGAAATTCTCTGGCCAGATCCAGTTAGGCGAAGAGACAATGTCTAGTTATTATTATTATTTTTTTACTTACAATACGTAAAGTGACGTTTGGTTACAGTATTATGAATCTCCATGTCAACATTTTGGGCATGTTGATAAATAAATGAGTTTCTTCAGTCTGCAACATTGGTCTTGTGTAGTGTTTGGTGAATTTACATTATATTTGTACTTTGTTGATAGTAGCCTACTCTAATCATAGGGAGGTAGAAGTGCTAAAAGTGTTTTAGGTTTATCACAGCATCACAGAGTGTAACACAGAGTGTATCACAGAGTGTAACTCGTGCAAACAGAGTATAGTAATGTGAAACGTGTGTGTTTCATATGGTAACAAAGTGTGGTTTTTAAAAAGAAGTGTATAGTTTTTACAAGAGTGTTTAATTTTGCAAAGGATCTGTAGTGTTTTGCTACTTGGGTGTGTGGTTGTGCTAATTGTGTGTAGTGTTTTGAAAACACGGGCCCTGTTATGAAAATCATGCTTAAGCAATCAAAAAAAACTGAAAAGTCAAAGTGAGTCAGAGTAAAATACTACTTGGGTAAAAATCTAAAAGTATTTGGTTTTAAGTATACTCAAAAGTACATGTAATTGCTAAAATATACTTAAGTATCAAAAGTTAAACTGTAAATCATTTCAAATTCTTTATTTTAAGCAAACCAGATGGCACCATTTTATTTGTTATTTACTGATAGCCAGGGGAACACTCCAACACTCAGACATCATTGTATATGTTATTTACTGATAGCCAGGGGAACACTCCAACACTCAGACATCATTGTATATGTGTTATTTACTGATAGCCAGGGGAACACTCCAACACTCAGACATCATTGTATATTTGTTATTTACTGGTAGCCAGGGGAACACTCCAACACTCAGACATCATTGTATTTGTTATTTACTGATAGCCAGGGGAACACACCAACACTCAGACATCATTGTATTTGTTATTTACTGGTAGCCAGGGGAACACTCCAACACTCAGACATCATTGTATTTGTTATTTACTGATAGCCAGGGGAACACTTCAACACTCAGACATCATTGTATATGTTATTTACTGATAGCCAGGGGAACACTCCAACACTCAGACATCATTGTATATGTTATTTACTGATAGCCAGGGGAACACTCCAACACTCAGACATCATTGTATATGTGTTATTTACTGATAGCCAGGGGAACACTC
The DNA here is from genome assembly GCF_057628025.1 of Oncorhynchus mykiss. Classification (NCBI taxonomy): domain Eukaryota; kingdom Metazoa; phylum Chordata; class Actinopteri; order Salmoniformes; family Salmonidae; genus Oncorhynchus; species Oncorhynchus mykiss. The sequence continues at coordinate 49,173,947 of NC_143038.1, forward strand.
CAACACTCAGACATCATTGTATTTGTGTTATTTACTGATAGCCAGGGGAACACTCCAACACTCAGACATCATTGTATTTGTGTTATTTACTGATAGCCAGGGGAACACTCCAACACTCAGACATCATTGTATTTGTGTTATTTACTGATAGCCAGGGGAACACTCCAACACTCAGACATCATTGTATATGTTATTTACTGATAGTCAGGGGAACACTCCAACACTCAGACATCATTGTATATGTGTTATTTACTGATAGCCAGGGGAACACTCCAACACTCAGACATCATTGTATTTGTGTTATTTACTGATAGCCAGGGGAACACTCCAACACTCAGACATCATTGTATTTGTGTTATTTACTGATAGCCAGGGGAACACTCCAACACTCAGACATCATTGTATTTGTGTTATTTACTGATAGCCAGGGGAACACTCCAACACTCAGACATCATTGTATTTGTTATTTACTGATAGCCAGGGGAACACTCCAACACTCAGACATCATTGTATATGTTATTTACTGATAGCCAGGGGAACACTCCAACACTCAGACATCATTGTATTTGTGTTATTTACTGATAGCCAGGGGAACACTCCAACACTCAGACATCATTGTATTTGTTATTTACTGATAGCCAGGGGAACACTCCAACACTCAGACATCATTGTATTTGTTATTTACTGATAGCCAGGGGAACACTCCAACACTCAGACATCATTGTATTTGTTATTTACTGATAGCCAGGGGAACACTCCAACACTCAGACATCATTGTATATGTTATTTACTGATAGCCAGGGGAACACTCCAACACTCAGACATCATTGTATATGTTATTTACTGGTAGCCAGGGGAACACTCCAACACTCAGACATCATTGTATTTGTTATTTACTGATAGCCAGGGGAACACTCCAACACTCAGACATCATTGTATTTGTTATTTACTGATAGCCAGGGGAACACTCCAACACTCAGACATCATTGTATATGTTATTTACTGATAGCCAGGGGAACACTCCAACACTCAGACATCATTGTATTTGTGTTATTTACTGATAGCCAGGGGAACACTCCAACACTCAGACATCATTGTATTTGTTATTTACTGATAGCCAGGGGAACACTCCAACACTCAGACATCATTTACAAACTAAGAATTTGTCCTCCAGATCAGAGGCAGTGGGATGTTCTCTTGATAAGTGTGTGAATTGGACCATTTTCCTGTCCTGCTAAGCGTTCAAAATGTAAAGAATACCTTTGGGTGTTAGGAAAAATGTATGGAGTAAAAAGTACATTATATTCTTTAGGAATGTAGTGAAATTAGAGTTAAAAAAAATATACATAGTAAAGTACAGATACCCTAAAAAATGACGTATCTAGTACTTTAAAGTACTTAACACCACTGGCATTGCATCATACAATAGATGGACTGTTAAGTTTAGATCCACATACTGTAAGTATGACTCACAGGAAGCAGGAAGGTATCATCACTCCTTCCTGTCTCTGACAGGTGATTCTGATGAAGAGGGCTCTGTAGGGTCAAAGTTGAAGAGGTTAACAGAGTTCAGAGACTGTTGGTTAATCTGGTCTAATGATGGGCCTGTGTCGCCATGGTGAGTCTGTGTGGTCTAGGTGAGTCTGTGTGGTCAAGGTGAGTCTATGTGGCCATGATGAGTCTGTGTGGTCATGATGAGTCTGTGTGGTCTAGGTGAGTCTGTGTGGTCAAGGTGAGTCTATGTGGCCATGATGAGTCTGTGTGGTCATGATGAGTCTGTGTGGTCTAGGTGAGTCTGTGTGGTCAAGGTGAGTCTATGTGGCCATGATGAGTCTGTGTGGTCATGATGAGTCTGTGTGGTCTAGGTGATTCTGTGTGGTCTAGGTGAGTCTATGTGGTCATGATGAGTCTGTGTGGTCATGATGAGTCTGTGTGGTCATGGTGAGTCTGTGGTCATGATGATTCTGTGTGATCATTATGAGTCTGTGTGGCCATGATGATTCGGTGTGGTCATGATGAGTCTGTCTGATCATGGTGAGTCTGTGTGGTCTAGGTGAGTCTGTGTGGTCTAGGTGAGTCTGTGTGGTCTATGTGAGTCTGTGTGGTCATGGTGAGTCTATGTGGTCATGGTGATTCTATGTGGTCTAGGTGATTCTGTGTCACCATGGTGATTCTGTGTGGTCTAGGTGATTCTGTGTGGTCAAGGTGAGTCTGTGTGGTCATGATGAGTCTGTGTGGTCATGATGAGTCTGTGTGGTCATGGTGATTATGTGTGGTCATGGTGATTCTGTGTGGTCTAGGTGAGTCTGTGTGGTCTATGTGAGTCTGTGTGGTCATGGTGAGTCTATGTGGTCATGGTGATTCTATGTGGTCTAGGTGATTCTGTGTCACCATGGTGATTTTGTGTGGTCTAGGTGATTCTGTGTGGTCATGATGAGTCTGTGTGGTCATGATGAGTCTGTGTGGTCATGGTGATTATGTGTGGTCATGTTGATTCTGTGTGCTCATGGTGATTCTGTGTGGTCTAGGTTATTCTATGTGGTCATGATGAGTCTGTGTGGTCATGATGAGTCTGTGTGGTCATGATGAGTCTGTGTGGTCATGGTGAGTCTGTGGTCATGATGATTCTGTGTGATCATGATGAGTCTGTGTGGCCATGATGATTCTGTGTGGTCATGATGAGTCTGTGTGGTCATGGTGAGTCTGTGGTCATGATGATTCTGTGTGATCATGATGAGTCTGTGTGGCCATGATGATTCTGTGTGGTCTAGGTGAGTCTGTGTGGTCATGGTGAGTCTATGTGGTCATGGTGATTCTATGTGGTCTAGGTGATTCTGTGTCACCATGGTGATTCTGTGTGGTCTAGGTGATTCTGTGTGGTCAAGGTGATTCTGTGTGGTCAAGGTGAGTCTGTGTGGTCATGATGAGTCTGTGTGGTCATGATGAGTCTGTGTGGTCATGGTGATTATGTGTGGTCATGGTGATTCTGTGTGCTCATGGTGATTCTGTGTGGTCTAGGTTATTCTATGTGGTCATGATGAGTCTGTGTGGTCATGATGAGTCTGTGTGGTCATGATGAGTCTGTGTGGTCATGATGAGTCTGTGTGGTCATGGTGAGTCTGTGGTCATGATGATTCTGTGTGATCATGATGAGTCTGTGTGGCCATGATGATTCTGTGTGGTCATGATGAGTCCGTCTGATCATGGTGAGTCTGTGTGGTCAAGGTGAGTCTGTGTGGTCTAGGTGAGTCTGTGTGGTCTAGGTGAGTCTGTGTGGTCATGGTGAGTCTATGTGGTCATGGTGATTCTATGTGGTCTAGGTGATTATGTGTCACCATGGTGATTCTGTGTGGTCTAGGTAATTCTGTGTGGTCAAGGTGAGTCTGTGTGGTCATGATTTTTTTTTTTTTTTTTTTATTTCACCTTTATTTAACCAGGTAGGCTAGTTGAGAACAAGTTCTCATTTGCAACTGCGACCTGGCCAAGATAAGGCATAGCAGTGTGAACAGACAACACAGAGTTACACATGGAGTAAACAATTAACAAGTCAATAACACAGTAGAAAAAAGGGGAGTCTATATATACATTGTGTGCAAAAGGCATGAGAAGGTAGGCAAATAATTACAATTATGCAGATTAACACTGGAGTGATAAATGATCAGATGGTTATGTACAGGTAGAGATTGGTGTGCAAAAGAGCAGAAAAATAAAAATAAATAAATAAAAACAGTATGGGGATGAGGTAGGTGAAAATGGGTGGGCTATTTACCAATAGACTATGTACAGCTGCAGCGATCGGTTAGCTGCTCGGATAGCAGATGTTTGAAGTTGGTGAGGGAGATAAAAGTCTCCAACTTCAGCGATTTTTGCAATTCGTTCCAGTCACAGGCAGCAGAGAACTGGAACGAAAGGCGGCCAAATGAGGTGTTGGCTTTAGGGATGATCAGTGAGATACACCTGCTGGAGCGCGTGCTACGGATGGGTGTTGCCATCGTAACCAGTGAACTGAGATAAGGCGGAGCTTTACCTAGCATGGACTTGTAGATGACCTGGAGCCAGTGGGTCTGGCGACGAATATGTAGCGAGGGCCAGCCGACTAGAGCATACAAGTCGCAGTGGTGGGTGGTATAAGGTGCTTTAGTGACAAAACGGATGGCACTGTGATAAGCTGCATCCAGTTTGCTGAGTAGAGTGTTGGAAGCAATTTTGTAGATGACGTCGCCGAAGTCGAGGATCGGTAGGATAGTCAGTTTTACTAGGGTAAGTTTGGCGGCGTGAGTGAAGGAGGCTTTGTTGCGGAATAGAAAGCCGACTCTTGATTTGATTTTCGATTGGAGATGTTTGATATGGGTCTGGAAGGAGAGTTTAGAGTCTAGCCAGACACCTAGGTACTTATAGATGTCCACATATTCAAGGTCGGAACCATCCAGGGTGGTGATGCTGGTCAGGCGTGCGGGTGCAGGCAGCGAACGGTTGAAAAGCATGCATTTGGTTTTACTAGCGTTTAAGAGCAGTTGGAGGCCACGGAAGGAGTGCTGTATGGCATTGAAGCTCGTTTGGAGGTTAGATAGCACAGTGTCCAAGGACGGGCCGGAAGTATATAGAATGGTGTCGTCTGCGTAGAGGTGGATCAGGGAATCGCCCGCAGCATGAGAAACATCATTGATATATACAGAGAAAAGAGTCGGCCCGAGAATTGAACCCTGTGGCACCCCCATAGAGACTGCCAGAGGACCGGACAGCATGCCCTCCGATTTGACACACTGAACTCTGTCTGCAAAGTAATTGGTGAACCAGGCAAGGCAGTCATCCGAAAAACCGAGGCTACTGAGTCTGCCGATAAGAATACGGTGATTGACAGAGTCGAAAGCCTTGGCAAGGTCTATGAAGACGGCTGCACAGTACTGTCTTTTATCGATGGCGGTTATGATATCGTTTAGTACCTTGAGCGTGGCTGAGGTACACCCGTGACCGGCTCGGAAACCAGATTGCACAGCGGAGAAGGTACGGTGGGATTCAAGATGGTCAGTGACCTGTTTGTTGACTTGGCTTTCGAAGACCTTAGATAGGCAGGGCAGGATGGATATAGGTCTGTAACAGTTTGGGTCCAGGGTGTCGCCCCCTTTGAAGAGGGGGATGACTGCGGCAGCTTTCCAATCCTTGGGGATCTCAGACGATATGAAAGAGAGGTTGAACAGGCTGGTAATAGGGGTTGCGACAATGGCGGCGGATAGTTTCAGGAATAGAGGGTCCAGATTGTCCAGCCCAGCTGATTTGTACGGGTCCAGGTTTTGCAGCTCTTTCAGGACATCTGCTATCTGGATTTGGGTAAAGGAGAACCTGGAGAGGCTTGGGCGAGTAGCTGCGGGGGGGGGGGGAGCTGTTGTCCGAGGTTGGAGTAGCCAGGCGGAAGGCATGGCCAGCCGTTGAGAAATGCTTGTTGAAGTTTTCGATAATCATGGATTTATCGGTGGTGACCATGTTACCTAGTCTCAGTGCAGTGGGCAGCTGGGAGGAGGTGCTCTTGTTCTCCATGGACTTCACAGTGTCCCAGAACTTTTTGGAGTTGGAGCTACAGGATGCAAACTTCTGCCTGAAGAAGTTGGCTTTAGCTTTCCTGACTGACTGTGTGTATTGGTTCCTGACTTCCCTGAACAGTTGCATATCGCGGGGACTATTCGATGTTAGCGCAGTCCGCCACAGGATGTTTTTGTGCTGGTCGAGGGCAGTCAGGTCTGGAGTGAACCAGGGGCTATATCTGTTCTTAGTTCTGCATTTTTTGAACGGAGCATGCTTATCTAAAATGGTGAGGAAGTTACTTTTAAAGAAAGACCAGGCATCCTCAACTGACGGGATGAGGTCAATGTCCTTCCAGGATACCCGGGCCAGGTCGATTAGAAAGGCCTGCTCACAGAAGTGTTTTAGGGAGCGTTTGACAGTGATGAGGGGTGGTCGTTTGACTGCGGCTCCGTAGCGGATACAGGCAATGAGGCAGTGATCGCTGAGATCCTGGTTGTAGACAGCGGAGGTGTATTTGGAGGGCCAGTTGGTCAGGATGACGTCAATGAGGGTGCCCTTGTTTACAGAGTTAGGGTTGTACCTGGTGGGTTCCTTGATGATTTGAGTGAGATTGAGGGCATCTAGCTTAGATTGTAGGACTGCCGGGGTGTTAAGCATATCCCAGTTTAGGTCACCTAACAGAACAAACTCTGAAGCTAGATGGGGGGCGATCAATTCACAAATGGTGTCCAGGGCACAGCTGGGAGCTGAGGGGGGTCGGTAGCAGGCGGCAACAGTGAGAGACTTATTTCTGGAGAGAGTAATTTTCAAAATTAGTAGTTCGAACTGTTTGGGTATGGACCTGGAGAGTATGACATTACTTTGCAGGCTATCTCTGCAGTAGACTGCAACTCCTCCCCCTTTGGCAGTTCTATCTTGACGGAAGATGTTATAGTTGGGTATGGAAATCTCAGAATTTTTGGTGGCCTTCCTGAGCCAGGATTCAGACACGGCAAGGACATCAGGGTTAGCAGAGTGTGCTAGAGCAGTGAGTAAGACACACTTAGGGAGGAGGCTTCTGATGTTGACATGCATGAAACCAAGGCTTTTTCGATCACAGAAGTCAACAAATGAGGGTGCCTGGGGACATGCAGGGCCTGGGTTTACCTCCACATCACCCGCGGAACAGAGAAGGAGTAGTATGAGGGTGCGGCTGAAGGCTATCAAAACTGGTCGCCTAGGGCGTTGGGGACAGAGAATAAGAGGAGCAGGTTTCTGGGCATGGTAGAATATATTCAGGGCATAATGCGCAAACAGGGGTATGGTGGGGTGCGGGTACAGCGGAGGTAAGCCCAGGCACTGGGTGATGATGAGAGAGGTTGTATCTCTGGACATGCTGGTTGTAATGGGTGAGGTCACCGCATGTGTGGGGGGTGGGACAAAGGAGGTATCAGGGGTATAAAGAGTGGAACTAGGGGCTCCATTGTAAACTAAAACAATGATAACTAACCTGCACAACAGTATACAAGGCATATTGACATTTGAGAGAGACATACAGCAAGGCATACAGTAATCACAGGTGTTGAATTGGGAGAGCTAGCTAAAACAGTAGGTGAGACAACAACAGCTAATCAGCTAGCACAACAACAGCAGGTAGAATGGCGATAGATTAGGCAGAGAGGGTCGGATTAACTACACACAGAGCCTAAGTGCGGCTGGGGCCGACAGATAAAACATAAACAAGCAGAATGGATTACCGTGAATTAATGGACAGTCCAGCCTGCATCAGCTATGTAGCCAAGTGATCAGTGTCCAAGGGGCAGCGGTGGATGGGGCAGGGAAGCTGGACTGGCGAGTGTTATCCAGGTTAGAAAACTAACAATGACTAAATAGCTTGTAGCCAGTTAGCTGGTTAGCTTCTGAAGGTTCTTGAGTGTGTTCTAAAAATGTAAAGATAATAGCGGTTCCGTATCACATTGGGTGAGGCAGGTTACCGGAAGGTATAAACAAATTAAAAATCGAAAAGGGATAGAAAGTAAATATGGGTTCAGTGAGTGTTTGGGACGCGGCGATTCAGATGGTTAGCAGGCCTGTGCTAACAAGCTAACAGTTAGTAGACGGTGCTAAACACGGTAGCAGTTAGCGGACCGGGCTAAACAAGCTAGCAGTTAGCAGGCCGAATTTGCAAGCAAGGAGATAGCAAGGGCTAGAGAGTTAGCCTTTGGGGACGTCGCGATGGGGGGAGTCTGTTTATTCCTCTTCATGCGGTGACATCAATGGACCGGTCGTGGGTCTGGATATTGTAGCCCAGGAGCTCAAAATGTTCCGTTTGCGATGGGAATCCGGGGGTGAAAAATAAAATAAAAGATAGGTCCGTTATGCTCTGGTTAGAGTCGCGTTGTTCGAACTGGCGAGAGCTTTCCGAGCTAAAGGTTAGCTGATGACCGGTTAGCTGACCGGTTAGCTGAAGACCGCTAGCAATGTTTTGCTGAAGCTGGTAGTTAGTTGGCTAGTTGGCTAGCTTCAGTTGAGGGGTTCCAGATCCGAAGTAAATATAAATACTTTAGGAAAAAAGCTACGTTGGGTGAGGCGGGTTGCAGGAGAGTATTTAGAAGAAGTTGAGGTTCAGCAAAAAGTTTTAAAGATATGTGAAGAAAAAAACGAAAACGAAACGAAAACAAACGATATATACAAGGAACACGACAACACGTCCTACTGCTACGCCATCTTGGAAAGATGAGTCTGTGTGGTCATGATGAGTCTGTGTGGTCTTGATGAGTCTGTGTGGTCATGGTGATTCTGTGTGGTCATGGTGATTCTGTGTGGTCTAGGTGAGTCTGTGTGGTCATGATGAGTCTTTGTGGTCATGGTGAGTCTGTGTGGTCATGGTGAGTCTGTGTGGTCATGGTGAGTCTGTGTGGTCATGGTGAGTTTGTGTGGTCATGGTGATTCTGTGTCACCATGGTGATTATGTGTGGTCAAGGTGATTCTGTGTCACCAAGGTGAGTCTGTGTGGTCATGGTGATTCCGTGTTGCCATGGTGTTTCTGTGTGGTCTAGGTTATTCTGTGTTGCCATGGTGATTCTGTGGGGTCTAGGTGATTTTGTGTGGTCATGGTGATTCTGTGTGGTCTAGGTGATTCTTTGTGGTCTAGGTGATTTTGTGTTGCCATGGTGATTCTGTGGGGTCTAGGTGATTTTGTGTGGTCTAGGTGATTCTGTGTTGCCATGGTGATTCTGTGTGGTCTAGGTGGTTCTGTGTGGTCATGGTGAGTTTGTGGTTTCAGGGATTTGGGATTGAGTCACAGTGGAAAGTCACGTTTTACCAGGCCAGGGCAAGAGACTGACGACGGATGAGGAGAACCTTTCTCCCCTCATCCCTGTTTCCCTGAAAGAGGGAGCAGAAAAAGAGAATGTATGAGAAAAGTGAAAGGAGGATCCTTGTTCACATTAATGCAATTTCTTCCCCTCTTCCTCCCCCCCTTTTCCTCCCATCTCCTTCCCTCTAACCCTCCCCCCTCCAACTGATAATGAGGTAGAGTCCGTTCTCCCCTCCCTCCCACTGGGCCTACCTGCTGCGACACAAAAGCTCCAGACTCTATTTTTGGAGCCCCTCTTCTCATTTATTTCCTTGATTTGGTGAGGATAATAATAATTGTGCTGGAGGTGCCGTATTCAAATGAACTGCCATTCCTCCGGTGCTATCGGCCAACCATCGCCTCCAAAATAGTTGCTGCGCCGCACCTCTCCTCCTTTCTCTCCTCTCCTTTCTGTGACTTGCTCTCTCCATCCTTCTCTCCCTTCCTCCGTCTCTCCCTCCCTCTCTCCCTTCCTCCGTCTCTCCCTCCCTCTCTCCGTCTCTCCATCCCTCCTGGCAGGAACACAAAGGCTATTGAAGCAGGTCCTCCTGATATGTTTCCTTGTTGAGTTTATTCAAATCAGCTGTTTGAAAACTTACCTTGTTTGCATTGTAATGCTGCGTTGCGGCGCTTTGACAATTTACAATTTACTGATAGAGCCTCTGTAAGAGGGCCGGGTGCGCCTGCTGCCTGTGAATATGAAATGAATTCCATTCCTCCCTGTCTGTATTCACATCACAGTGGAAACATGATAGCTTACATGAGTGTCTTTGAAAGCGACTCTAACTAAATAAATTTGATTTTGAAAGGGTGTATTTGTCATATGCCCCCTCGTCTCGCCAGGTGCTGTCAGGGATAAAGCAGCCAGTTTATTGTACATAATAGGATGCAAGGCTTCTTAAATATACATTAATTCTATTAGGTGTTGCTCGACAGGGCGGGAGGCACAAAACGCAACGCTTGCAGAGAGGGAACCACACACATCCATCAGTATGCTAAAGAGGTGTGTGTGTGTGTGTTTGTTTGTTTGTGTGTCTGTGTGTGTGTGTGCACGCACACACACACACTAAAGAGACCATTGCGCTGTCACTCTCACTTAGCACCTGTTAGGAACAATGACAATGAAATGTTTCTGCAGCACAAAACACCTCGGGGATAACTGTCACTGTCACTGCTGAGAGACACCTTGGAGAGGAAGAGAGTGGAGACACAGATTGGTGTGTTTCCCTGTGTGTATGCTAAGTGAGTGAGGGAGTGTGTGCACTTGTGTGTGTGTGTGTGTGTGTGTGTGTGTGTGTGTGTGGAAGGTTGGATGTCCATTATTACAGATGGACAATAAAGGACTCTATTAAGTACTATTCATTTCTATTTGGCATTTGTCTATCCAAATGGCGCGTCCAATAATGACCAGTAAAATACCTCCAGGCTGTTTGGGTCTGGCTGTGCCTCCTCCCCTCCCCTCCTCTGCTGTCCTCCTCCCCCCCCCCCCCCCCCCCCCCCCCCCCTCCACCGCTGGCTTGTTATCTGGTCCAGCTGAGCTCTTAATTACATGATGGAGCTCGTTATGTGCTTAATTAGAGAGGTTCAGCACAGGGCAGAGACAGGGAGGGAGGAGAGAGAGAGAAAGATAGAAAGAGAGACGGGCTGAGACCAGTAACACAGGGTTCATGGTAGCAGATCAACAGCCCTACATTAACTCTTAACCCCCCACATGAACACATTAACCCAGCCTCTCTCTGGTCCTGCCCCTGTTAGTAAGTGTCAACACCAGGCCTGCATTCAGGATGCTTTAAACCCTGATTGAACACTCCACAGTGCAAACAGACTGTTTTCTTTTTTGCAGGTTTGATTGTGGTATATCCGAATATATTAATCAAATAATTTGACACAATTGGTAATTACCGGATACTAAAATGGTATCTAATAATATTGTATTAAAATTGGTCAGTTTACCATGTTATGCTGAAGGACATTCCAGGTGAATAGTGAACCAGTAATTCAGTTATGAAGTTATAAGTAACAGCACAAGCCTGAGGAGAGAAAATGTTGACGTGTTTGTATCTCAGTCACAGAGGAGCGAGAGCGAGAGAGAGGGGGGATGAACAATGTTTTTGTTGTTCATCTTTAAGAGTATACTTTTGGGTCAATTAACAATAAAGATCAATTGATAGCTCCTTCTCCTTTCTTCTGTGATTTCTGCCCCTGGTAAGGAGATAAATATTTATGAAGGCAGAAAGTCCCTGATCAAAGCCATCGGCAAAAACACACCACACACTAAAAACATCAAGGCTTTGTTGGCATTGTTGTTCCACTGTCCCATAGCACACAAATCGAAAACCCAACCTCCCTCCTATCTATCCCCTACCCTCCCACCCCTATCCCCTCAAAAAACAGCTGAGACAAAGATGGGTTTGGGACTGGTGCACTGTTGCTTTAAGATAAAATATTCTATCTTCTACATCATAATTATCTCCTTAAGGTAGAATATTAGCATATGCACCAATCTTATTATCTGAGAAATTGGCTCATTAAGTTGGCAGGTTCCCCTTGTGCCCACCTTGCTCGCTGTTGTCCACATTTCATCAGTGCGCTGTGGGGCGTTGTGACTGACGGACAGACAGACATACATACAGGACCCTGGACACAGCTTCCACTGGGACCTGGGCAGAGCAGGAGGAGAGTCAGAGTGGGAATCTCAGTGGGACACATGAAGGAAAGAAGACGAGGGAGGGAAACATGTTTAGAGTTTTGAGATGCACCCCAGGAGATCCCTCTATGGAGACTAGGAGAGACTAGGAGAGACTAGGAGAGACTAGGGGAGACTAGGGGAGACTAGGAGAGAATAGGAAGAGACTAGGAGAGACTAGGAGAGACTAGGGGAGACTAGGGGAGACTAGGAGAGACTAGGGGAGACTAGGAGAGACTAGGGGAGACTAGGCCGGGATAAAGTAGCTTCTCAATACTACAGATGAAGGAAGGAGACAAGGAAAGGTAACATGTTAGGGGGGAATCAGAACAGCCTTCTACAGTGACCAATGTATGTGTGCATAAGTGTATGTATGCTATATGTGCCTATATGTATGCAAGCCTGTCTAATAGGCTTACACGTCTCCTGCTCAGCCAATACACCATCTCTTTACACTGTGAGGCCTGGCCTATGGGTGGGGATCACAGAACCACTAAGACCTGGCCAGAAACAGTGCTCAAAGACCCACTTAGGGGCTTACAGAAGAAAGCATACATTTTCTAGGTAATCAGAAAGAGGCTCCCCGCAAATTACATTTCCCTGCTATTAGATATTAATGAGATGCCTTAGAATATCCCAGGCCCCTAATCTGCAGAATATAATCCCTGAAATGAAACCTGACTCTGGTTAGTCCTAATTAAATCATCCTTTCTAATCCTGGAAATGGCCTTTATTAATCTCACGGCTTTACTGAACAACGGGACACTACGGAGAACAGCACTGTGGACCACAAGGCCTGAGAGAGAGGAAAGATGGCGAGAGAGAGACAGAGAGAGAGAGACAGAGAGAGAGACAGAGAGAGAGACAGAGAGAGAGACACAGAGAGAGACACAGAGAGAGACACAGAGAGAGAGACACAGAGAGAGAGACACAGAGAGAGACACAGAGAGAGAGACAGAAGAGACACAGAGAGAGAGAGAGAGAGAGAGAACACAGAGAGACAGAGAGAAACACAGAGAGAGATACAGAGAGAGACACAGAGAGAGACACAGAGAGAGACACAGAGAGAGACACAGAGCGAGACACAGATAGAGAGACAGACAGAGACACAGAGAAAGAGAGACAGAGAGAGAGACAGACACACAGAAAGACAGAGAGAGACACAGAGAGAGAGACACAGATAGAGACACAGATAGAGAGAGACAGACAGAGACACAGAGAAAGAGAGACAGAGAGACAGAGAGAGAGACAGAGAGAGAGACAGAGAGAGACACAGAGAGAGACACAGAGAGAGAGACACAGAGAGAGACAGAGAGAGAGAGAGACACAGAGAGAGAGACACAGAGAGAGAGACAGAGAGAGAGAGAGAAAAGGGTGGCCGGAGAATAGGTGAGAAGAAGAATGGTGGGAAGGCAGACAGAGGGGTGAAAAATGATAAAAGGAAGGAGATAAACTGAGAAAGAAGGATAGACAGAGTAAAACTTTCAGAGAACGTATATCTGTTGAACAATAGTTGAGCTCTCTCTACTGTTCGGCAGTGTGGGTGTGTATTCACTGGTTAATTAGAACCCTGGCTATGCTAAATTAATTCAGCCCCTCGTTTTACTATAACACAGGACCTGAAGCACTTTAATGCCTCCCAGATTCATTAACTAACCAAACAAATGTGATAATCATGAAGCACAATTTCACTATGGATCTCTACATATATTATTCTATACATACTATTACGTAGGTCCATTTAGATGATCTTACCAGTTCCATATGGTAAAGTTGTCACAAATCATTATACAGCAAATACATGTATTACAATCTGGAATACAAATAGTAAATGGCAGCTTTGCTGTGAGTGGATAGTATCACTTTATAAATAGTCATTTCTTATGGTATTTTTTTTGACCTAATAAAAGGTATTAGGAATCCCATGCATCCAATGTATGTGTGTGCCTGCATGAGTGTGTGTCTGCACACCTGGGTGTAGGTACACGTGGGTGTGTGTGTTGGCAGTCAT